>NW_011495070.1:7828540-7864395 GCF_000754665.1 Bison bison bison
CATTCCTTCCAAAGAAATCCCAGGGCTGATCTCCTTCAGAATGGACTGGTTGGATCTCCTTGCAGTCCAAGGGACTCTCAAGAGTCTTCTCCAACACCACAGTTCAAAAGCATTAATTCTTCGGTGCTCAGCTTTCTTCACAGTCCAACTCTCACATCCATACATGACCACAGGAAAAACCATAGCGTTGACTAGACGGACCTTTGTTGGCAAAGTAATGTCTCTGCTTTTCAGTATACTATCTAGGTTGGTCATAACTTTCCTTCCAATGAGTAAGCGTCTTTTAATTTCATGGCTGCAGTCACCATCTGCAGTAATTTTGGAGCCCAGAAAAATAAAGTCTGACACTGTTTCCACTGTTTCCCCATCTACCCAAGTTTACCTTAAATCCTGTCTTTTCATAGGCGTGATGACCCCACTAAGGGGGCTCTTCCTCTCCTTTGAATTATTACAGTATTTATTAGCTTGAGTCCAGACCACTGCTTGCACGAAACATAACTCATGCCGCTCAGTGCCACGGTTGTATGTGCACACAGCCACAGCCACAGTCAGCTGGTCCTGCTATGGAGTGCATGCCTGGGCCTTTGTTCCAGCTCTACAACAGCCCTTACCTAACTGTGTTGTATCTTACCGTGTTTTGTGTTCCTCAAAAAAGAGTAAGTGCCTCGTGGCCAGACTCAGTTTCTCATTCATCTTTGTATTCCAAGGGCCAACCACAGTGCCTGACAAATAATGTTTGGCAAGCAATCACTGAGTTGTTTTTAGCTTCCCAGGTGGCGCTAGTGGTAAAGAAACTGCTTGGCAATGCAGTTAGATGTAAGAGACGCTGGTTTGATCCCTGGGTCAGGAAGATCCCCTGGGGGAGGGCACGGCAACCCACCCCAGTATACTTGCCTGGAGAACCCATGGACGGAGGAGCCTGGCAGGCTGCAGTCCATAGGGTTGCACAGAGTTGGACATGATTGAAGTGACTTAGCCCACATTGAGTGTTTTAGGGAAATCAGATTATAAACTCCTGGGAAGCAGGGAAGGAGCTACAAAATTTCAGGCAAGAGATATACCCCTGACTTATTTTCTCACAATGCCTAGCAAAGTACTGAGCAGTACTCAATAAATATATACTGATTGACTGATGCTTAAACTTTTTCAGAAAATGAATAAACTATATATATTAGGGAGGGTGACCAACTTATATCAGTCTTCTCCTAGCCATCCCAGTTTTAAAACAAAGAGTTCTGTGTCCAGGAGAACTCACTGGACTGCGTGCATGCTAAGTCACTTCAGTCATGTTTGACTCTTTATGACCCGATGGACTGTAACCTGTCAGGCTCTTCTGTCCCTAGGACTCTCCAGGAAAGAATACTGGAGTGGGATGCCATGCCCTTTTCCAGGGTATATTCCCGATCCAGGGATCCAACCCTTGTCTCCTAAGGTCTCCCGTATTGGCAGGTGGATTCTTTACCATTAGCACCCCTTGGAAAGCTGTGGAGGTACCCTGGGTCCCAGGCAAACCAAGATGGCTGGTCTGCATAGAGTTCTCATGTACATACCAACAACATAAACGTTATTATTTTTCTCCCTCCTAGTTAAAGGGTTTTAAGGACCACTCTTGCAATCTTCATTTGAGTTTCTGTATTTCAGAAAGCGACTTTTGAAAATATTTCTTGGAAAACCTTATTTCAAGGAAAAAAGCCTAAAATCCAGGCTCTTTAGAATTAAATTTTAAAAATGTATTGTTTTTATCCAGCTCAACACAGACTCCAGCAGTAATTGATGTTCCTTCACCTTCCGGTGGAGGCCACACCCCTCGAGGCTTCAAGCCCCTCCTACTGAGGGGAGGTGCCTGCTCTAAGTTGCCAAGTCCCTTCTGTTTAAGATCAGCCTCCTGGGGTCCCTTTGGAAATCTTTTATTAAATCTAAGGGAGTGGGTTGCCATTTCCTACTCCAGGCAATCTGCCCAACTCAGGGATTGAACCCATGTCTCTTGTGTCTCCTGCACTGGCAGGTGGATTCTTTACTACTAGCACCACCTGGGAAGCCCATCACCAACTTACGGGCATGAAAGCAAGGCCCTTGTTTTTGCTGGATTTTCCATCCTCAGTGCTCAACAAAGTGGCACATAGCAGCCGCTGGTCAACTGCTTAGACTTTCTTGGAAGAATTTGCTTTAAGGGCTATCCTTGTATATGAGATACACTAAGTAAAGCAAGTATTAGACTTAGAAACATCTGAGGAAAATTCTAGCTCTGATTCTATTCTTCTGGCTTGCTAGACTATATAATTGATTTGCCTTGTTTTCATGTCTCTAACACCGGAACAAAAATTCCTGCTGCTCCTGGACTCATCATATCAAATGCACCATTCTCCAGAGTCAGCATCTCTGCAGATTGCATTAACTCAAACTTTAAATGTTAGTTTAGCTGCTGTTAACAAAGAGTCCTAAAATTATAGTGCTTAAACGAGATGGAATTCTATTTCTCTTCCATAGAAAAACCCAGGTAAGCATTCCAGGGCTGGTGTGTTTGCACAATGGTGTCAGCCACCAGGCTTCTTCTTTTATTTCTGGCAGCACCACGCATGGCTTGAGGCTTCCCAAGTGGTTCAGTTGGTAAAGAATCTGCCTGTGATGCCGGAGATACAGGAGATGTGGGTTTGATTCCTGGGTTGGGAAGAGCTCCTGGAGAAGAAAATGGCAACCCTTTCCAGTATTATCTTCTGGGAAATCCCATGGTTGGAGGAGCCTGGTGGGCTACAGTACATGGGGTCTCAAAGAGTCAGGCATGACTTAGCAAATGAGTATGTATATATACATGCATGGCTTGTGGGATCTTAATTCTCTGACCAGGGGCTGAACCCAGGCCACAGCAGTGACGGTGCTGAGCCCTAAACACTGGACCAGCTGGGAATTCCTCTCCGCCCTCTTCCAGGTTTCCTAACATCTTCTTGCTCTGTCATCTCACTCTATAGCTTTCATCTTGAGGTAGAGGATGGATGTTCCAGCTTTCCCCATTACAGCCACATTCTAGCTATTGGAAAGGGAGAAAATGGAAGGGGAGGTTTTGGTTCTTCCTTGTAAGGACATGAACTGAAGGTTGTACATACCACTTCCATTTCACTCCCTTGACAACAGCTGAATGATGTGGCCACACCAAATGCAAGGTACACTATATTGTGAAATTTTGCTATTGTATATTTTCCACTAGACTTTGGGTTTTTTGAGGCCATGAATATTATCTTGTCCTTCTTTGTGTCCCTCCTTAGTGCCTAAATGAGAGCCTTCCATGTAACAGTCCCTCAGTGATTGCTTATTTAATTAGTGAAATAAGTCAAACTTGATGTGGGTTCAGAATAGCTGAATGTTGGTAGGCAGGTGTTTGTCAAATGCCAGTGCTTTTATAAACTCCTAGAAGTTTAATCAATCTTTCTAGCTTGCTCTATACATCAACTTTTATAATTCATCATGAAAATTAACTAGGACTGTTTCAAGTGATGTTTAAGCCCATATATCGGCTTCAGAGAACTCATTTTTCTGGGGAGAGGGTCTACATGAGATTTTTTTAAGCTGGATGTAACTGGAGAATGTTTGAGAGCCCCTGGTGTGAATGTGGGGTTTGAGGGGTCCCAGCACCTCTGCTGGAATTCAGAACAAATTGAAAAATAAGGCAAAAGACTAAGTAGATGGAGGCTAATTTTTTTTAATCTATATTACTATAAAAGTTGGTATTCAAGAGTGTGGCATAACTATTTACAATAGTCAAGGTATGGAAGAAACCTCAATGTCCATCAACAGATGAAAGGATAAAGAAGATGTGAGATACACACACACACACACACACACACACACACACACACGCACGATAGAATATTACTCAGCCATAAAAAATGAAATAATGTCATTTGCAGCAGCATGGATGGGCCTAGAGATGATCACACTAAGTGAAGTGAGTCAGACAAAGTCAAATGCTATCATATGACATAGGATACCATATGATATCACTTATATCTGAAACCTAAAAAAATGATACAAATGAACTTATTTACAAAACAGAAACAGACTCATAGACATAAAAAAAATCATCATTACCAAAGGGGAACTGGAAGGGGAGGGAAGGATGAATTAGGAGTTTGGGATTAACAGATACACACTACTATATATAAAGTAGGTAAACAAAAAGGTCCTACTGAGTAGCACAGGGAACTATATTCAATATCTTATAATAACCTACAATGGAAAAGAATCTGAAAAAAAAATATATATATATATATAATTAATTTACTGTGCCTCAAACTAGCACCTAGCACAGCAATGTGAATCAACTCTACTTCAATTTAAAAAAAAGAATGTGACATATATGTTTTGGAAGACAAGTGGTCTTCCAAATGCTGAACGGCAGATTTAATCAGACTTTTTCTACAGCCTTGTACCTGAGCAGACCATCTTGTCCCCTCCCTACCAGGTGAGCACCTTCCCTGAGAGAGGCAAGCAGAAAAGGCTTCTCGTGGACAACTCATTCCCAGGAAAGACAGAGGAGGAAGAGGCCAGGGGAACAATCTCTTCTTCCAAACCAGGTGTTAGTAGCTCAGTCGTGTCTGACTCTTTACAACCCCGTGGACTGTAGCCCGCCAGACTCCTCTGTCCATGGGATTCTCCAGGCAAGAAAACTGGAGTGGGTTGCCATTCCCTTCTCTAGGGGATCTTCCTGACCCAGGGATCAAAGCTGGGTCTCTGGCATTGCTGGCAGATTCTTTACCGTCTGAGCCACCAGGAAAGCCCTGGTCTTCCAAAACTCCCCAGCACATTAAGTCACTCTTTCTTCCCTGGAGTAACGAGTAGGAGGACGGCACAGGTTTCATGCTAAGGAGTCTGTTTCCGTGGGTGCTGGGAAGAAGGATTCTCCTCTAACAACAAAGGCTGAAAAAATATTTTTGGTCGTAAGTCCCTCTCTCTTCACTGGTTCAATGAACAGCTGAGCCTATGTAGGCTTCAAAGCCTTTCCCAGCCCCGAAATGTGTGAAACAATTCCAACTATAATATTCATGGCTTAAATTTTGGGTGAATTGGGTTATGTGGGAAGCTTCCAAAGGCAGTGTTATATTTCCTGCTTTTTAGCCCCAGTCTTTGTCACTTGAGTCTCAGAGAACTTGACTCCACCTTGCAGGTCCTTTATCCAGTCCATTCAGGGCTGGGGAGCAGGTGGCCTCTCTGTATCTGCAGTATAGGACTATTTTAGACACAGAGGGGCTTCCTAGGTAGCACAGTGGTAGAGAATCCATATGCCTCTGAAGGAGATGAGGGTTCAATCCCTGGATCAAGACGATCCCCTGGAGTAGGAAATGGCACCCCACTCCAGTATTCTTGCCTTGGGTAATCCCATGGACAGAGGAGCCTGGTGGGGCTATAGTCCATGGGATCAAAAAAGAGACAGGACTTAGCGACTAAATAATAAAGGCACAAGGAATCTGGGGAGCTTCCTTTGAACACTCTCCCTGCCCCCCTAATCAGCTTACATAGGCAAAGCAGAAGCTATGGGAACTGGAAGAGTTGGAAATGAAGCCCCTTGAGTCACTGGAGAGTCTTGGAAATTGGGAGTCTGGGTATCTTGGTCTCTGACCTTGGTTATCTCAGTTTAATGCTGAACAATGCATTTTCCTGTTTCAGGCAGTCTCTAGAATGTATCCCTTGCAAATGGTAAGGAAATTGAGTGTTCTATATGCATATAAATAGCATCCTTAATCATCATCAACCAATGCTACACTTTCCTCGTAAAGCTTCAAGAAAGCGACCCGGGCGTTCCCATGGCCTTTTAGAGGGATTTTCCTTGATTCCATAAAGCCTTGAGCAACATTGAAGCTCTGTAATAATACCAAGCTACTTTTGCATTTATTCTAGTCTTAGATTTGAACATTATAATATTAGTTGTTTAAATTTTCATGGATTCCAAGGTCAGAAGAGTTCTGGGGAAGTCATTTAGATTCATCCTCCTGTGGGTCTCTAGGCAGGGCTGCAACTTGGCTAACAAAGACAAATGGTTTTCCGTCTGATTTGGAAAGGTCTCCAGGGGAAGGTTCTGTAACCGACCACAGTAATCACAAGTTACTCCGTGAATGCGCCCCCACTTTGAGAAAGCCTAGCTCCAGTGAGTCTAAGGTGGCAGGATAATTTATTAAGATGCTAATCTGTGCTTTGTTCTCTGTAATTTGTCTCCCCTACCTCTGCTCATCCCCCCCACCATTCCTTACCCAAGAAGGCGGTCGGTCAGTCCTTTTTCCCTTCTCTGGGAGGTGATGGAACTTACTTGTGCCATGTTCTTACTGCTGTAGTAGACAGAGGCACAGAGACGTGGATGCACGTGCCCACATGCTAACTTTAAAGTCAGAATCCAGTCTCGCGGAGAAGCGGTAGAAGGCAGGCTCCTTAGAGGGTACAGCTCTGCCCTGGGAGATAAGAGCAGGAGCTATGTGTTCTTAGACAATGGTTTTTCTCTCTTTGACCTCTGTTTGATCATCTGTAAAGTGAAAGGTTGATTTAGTGACATTTAGGTACCACCCTGCTTTTGATTCTGGGAGATTATCAGTCTCTTTAGCTCTGACTGCCCAGGACAGCTGCAGAGCATTTGTTTAAAGGCTTTTGGGGTAGGGTGGGCAGCTTGAGCAAAGGAAAACCAATATGTAATACTAGGGGAAAATTTCAAGTAAAAAATTATATGTTGTTTATCTGAAGTTCATATTTAACTGAGCATCCCGATTTTATCTGATAATCTTATTTGGGGGCACCTGTGTTTTGGGAGACAAGAGGCTGAGGGTGGAAGAAGCCCGCTTCTGTTCAGGCTCCTTGAGACTGCCCTGGGCACTTCCCCTAACTCCCCCACCGACCCATCCTTCCCCACCCCATCCCCCTGTGTTCAGGAAGCAGATTGGTCTATTTCTTTTTCTGGTGAGTATGTCTATTTTATTTTTAAGTTTAGAGAATGGGCATCTTGGAATGAAAACTATGCCAGCACACTTTTCTTAACATCTTCAAAATAAATATTTAACAGGAAAAATAAAAATGGAGTCCACCCACTTTACTCAAGGTAAAAAATTCTAAGCTTTATAGAAATTAGAGACCAGATCAATGAATCCTACAGCAAGGAGAAAGTGAAACAGAGCAGGACCCTCTGGCCCTTACCCCTCTGTGTCCTCTGCCTGCCTTTTGTCTGTGGGAAAAACCAAGGAATAAGTTTAATCAGAGAAGTGACAAAATGCAGAAACAAAGGAAAACAGTCAAAGGAGACCAAACAATAATAGTGAGTGCAGTCACCAAAAAAGTCAAGGACCTTTGGTTTCTTCTCGAGGGCCACAGATAATATTCTGAGTCATATCCTGTGAGCTGCCATATAGACACTAAAACCCCCACCAGGTAGAAGGACTTAACTATATGATGACCAGGCTGGAGGCATGACATAAGCTGTACAGTTCTGGGAACTGGCCTCAAGAAATGGAAACAAACCGACCCTGGAACTGAAGATTACTGTACACAAGGCAATGCTGGTCAGACCGCTGATGACCAATTTCAAGATGACTGTCAGAACTGACCGTGCTGTGTCTTCACGTAGCCCCTTCCCTCAGCCTACAAAAGCTCTTGCTCACTGACTGTCAGGGTTGGGGGTGGTGGGGAGTCAGCCTCTGGACAGGCGTCCACTTCCCCTCCTCCCACTGGCTAGCTGGCATCAAGATAAAGCAAGCTTTCTTTTCCACCAACTTGGCCTCTTTAATGGCTTTTGAGCAAAGAGCAGCCAGATCCCACTTTTGGTTACAAAATCAGCTGTTAAACTGATCGAAATGATACAAGTTCTTCTGTATCTGCTCTCCCAGGAAGGATATGACAGGTGTTCCCAGCAGGGGTTATATTTTTCTCCTGTCCTCAAAGCTTCTATGACAAAGGAAAGCAAATGGAGTCAAGGTTTGCATTTTCTGTAACATTATAGGCTTTTTAAACAAACATCCCTTGGAACCTGACATTCCTTTTCGGAACTGCATTCAATATCACTGTGTGATTTAAGGAGATCATCAGCAAATCAAGCCAACCTGATGACATGAGTTGGGTTCCCTGTGGCTTCTTGACATAAAACAGGTCAGGATCTAAAACTGAAAGTTGAAAGAAAGATTATTTATATTTTGTCCAATGAGTGCATACATGACCTTCATGTAAAGGGAATGCCATGGCCTTGGGTGAAAGGACTCTCATTGATCTGTCACATTTTCAATCCAAGTAAGGTACCAACGCATGTAGGATACAGTAACTCATGGGCTCAAGGTTGAACACTGTTAACATTGGCAACAAATTTAGTGTCAAATATGTCTTCACCCATAACGAGGAGGTCACTTTGTCAGTGAGTAGGTCTAGGTCCCAGATTGGAAGTCCATTGTTCAATTTTAATACTTTAGCCGAATCTAGAGCTTTGTGAATACAAATGACTGACTCAATGCTGTCCGTGAATCCTTTTGAATTGAGAGTAACCTAAGGATGATGTACAGGAAATAGGTACCTTTAAGGATGTGGGTGTGAGGGACAGAGTCTGAAAGACTGAGTGAAAACAATTCATTTATCAACATTCAATTTTCCTCAGTGTTAAACTAGTCACTCTCTTTTCATATTTTACCATCTAGAAATAGGTTTGCCTTGAGTCACAGTAAGTGCCAAAACCCCTTCCATTGCTCTGAATTTGTTGTGCCAAGAGATTTTACCTGCCTTGCATTCATAGGAAGGGTAGGTGGAAGGCATTTAGGGGTCATGAGAGAATGCCAGGGCAACTCAGCTGAGAAATACAGGGAGGGGTGTGGTTTGGACCCTGCTTCATTTCAGAAGCATTTCAAACAACTTAACGTGCTCAAGTATTTTCTGAGGGGCAGGACCATCCTGCAGAACAGATAAAATGCTCCAACTTCAAGTAGGCAGACAACTGTTTCAAAGAAAAAAATTGAGGTGCTTAGCCTTGGCAGTGTTCTGATGCTAAGCAGGGGTGGAGAGTCCAGGGCGAGGCTGGGCCTGGGAAGCAGGGGTTGGACCGAAGGTGGGGAGAACTTGCATCAGATTTGATGTTGCTTAATCAAGGTTAAAGCTTTAGCTTGTTACCAGGGTAAGGACAAGCCAGTGAATCCGACAGCAAAATTGCTATTTATCTCTCAGAAAAAAGGGAAAGTAGGGAGGAAGAAAGGAGGCATGAGCTTGGACTCTCTGTAGGTTATTTCTGAATAATGGAAATATTTTAAATTCCGGTTGTAATTAATCAAATCTATGTTCTTTC
Organism: Bison bison bison; assembly: GCF_000754665.1. Lineage (NCBI taxonomy): Eukaryota > Metazoa > Chordata > Mammalia > Artiodactyla > Bovidae > Bison > Bison bison. Next base: position 7,837,827 of record NW_011495070.1, read on the forward strand.
AGAGTCAAAAACTAAATGGATGCATCATTAATGGCTTACTGTAAAAGTACAATCATGCAAATTTCACCTAGTCTCCTATTCATTCCAACTGAAAACTCTAATGATAACTGTGAACGTCCTGAACTTTTCCTGGAGGCCAGATACCATGCTCTGGAGAAGGCACTGGCGACCCACTCCAGTACTCTTGCCTGGAAACTCCCATGGACACAGGAGCCTGGTGGGCTGCAGTCCATGGGGTCACGAAGAGTTGGACGCGACTGAGCAACTTCACTTTCACTTTTCACTTTCATGCCTTGGAGAAGGAAATGGCAACCCACTCCAGTAGTCTTGCCTGGAGAATCCCAGGGACGGGGGAGCCTGGTGGGCTGCTGTCTATGGGGTCGCACAGAGTCGGACATGACTGACATGACTTAGCAGCAGCAGCAGCAGCAGCAGCAGCTACCATGCTCAGAGCTTTGAGTATTATATTCTTACACCACAGATGAGGAAACTGAGGCTTAGAGGACTGAAGCAAATTAACACATCTCAGAGTTTCTTTTAAGTATAAAACAAGATACAGGGATATGTTGTACAACATGAGGAATATAGCCAATATTTTATAAGAACTATAAATGGAGTATAACCTTTAAAATTTGTGAATTGCTATACTGTGTACCTATAACTTACATAATACTGTAAATGAACAACGGGCGTTAGTGGTAAAAATTCTGCCTGCCAATGCAGGAGATATACAGACATGGGTTCCATCCCTGGGTCAGGAAGATCCCCTGGAGGAGGGCATGGTGACCCACTACAGTATTCTTGCCTGGAGAATCCCATGGACAGAGGAGCCTGGAGGGCTACAGTCCATAGTGTCGAATGAGTTAGACAAGACTGAAGCAACTTAGCACGCATGATACACATCAACTATACTTCAATAAAAAATCAATTTAAAATTAAAAATAAATAAGTAAATACATAATTAAAAAAAGAAGGTAGGCCATAGGAATTTAGCAATAAGTGGACCTTAACAAGAGTTGTTTTAGTTATGGGAGCTGAAATAATATTGCATTGATTTGAAGTTTATTTTTCACTGTCCAGATCTCCGGCTCCATTGCTTTTATTTTTTAACTTTTTATTTTATATTGGAGTGCAGCTGATTAACAGTGTTGTGATAGTTTCGGGTGGACAGCAAAGGGACTCAGCCATACAAATACATGTATCCATTCTTCCCCAAACTCCCCTCCCATCTGCCACATAACATGGAGCAGAGTTCCAGCTACATCTCAGAGTTTATATGCGGTGTAAACAGGATTTGAATCTCTGAGGTCTAACTCTAAAGCACCATTCATAGCCATCACATTATATTTCTTCTCCTGCCAACATGCAACAGATGCATCCTTGCAATCAGGAACAGGTTTTTCTTAAGGAGCCAGAGGTGAGAAGAGCCAGTTTAGATGATAGGAGGAAAACTGTGGCAGAGCACACCCCTGTCACAAATAGGTCTTTGAAGGCCCCACGTGGCTGAACGGAGTAAATGGAGAGAGTGGGCTTATTTGCTGCGGGGCCTGGTTTACTGGCCTAGTGGATCAGCAATGGGCCAGGGGCCAGTCCTTCCAAGGCACAGACTGAGAACAGGGCTGGCAGAAAGGAGCTCTTGGTCACTGCACTCTTATCTGGAGTCATGAAAAGCTGGGGCATTTGTAGGTGTCTCTAGATTTTAATTTTTGGTGGACTGGGGATGTCAAGAGAAAGAATATGAAACTAGGGCTTTTCCAAATTTTTGGAGACATTTAGATGAGAGCGCAGCATTTCCCTTGTAACAAAGGTGAGGTAGGGAAGAACCCTCTCCCCCTTTCTGGTGGACTCAGACAATGCTGGCCCTTGTGGGTGGGAAGGGCCACACAGGCCTGGCCTCCCAATCCTGCTCCTCCAAGCAGGCAGGCTCCTAAGCCCACAGACTCAATTTCCTTTTTAGTACCGTGGGCTGAAAATGCTGACCTTACTGGGTTGTCATGAAGATCGGAGATGGCATAAGATTGTACCTGCACAGAGTAGGTACTTGATAAATGGTAGTTATTACAGGTGCATAGTTTTTAGTGGGTGGATGGGAGACAGCTAAACTAAGAGAGAGAGACAGACATTTTAAAGGCTGGAAAAAGAAAAAGAGGGAGAGTGGGAACCGTGGCATCCGGCTGGTGAGCCCCACTCTGTCCCCTCTCTAACTCTGCCCTTTTAACAAGCCATGTGCAGCTTGCAATGGATGAGACCTGGTGTCTGCAAAGACAAACTCCGGCCAAGAGGCCAGGTGACACGAAATTACAGCCCACATCTCCCTCTAATGAGCCTAGCCTGCTTGTTAAGTACACAGTACTGTTGGGGGCCCAGTTGGGGTGGAGTCTGCTGCACCCCTCACATGCACGTGGGTGGTTGGAGCACACGAGCGTGACTGCCAATATCACGGCTGATTAGTTCCACCGCAGCACAGGGCTGGGCAGGGTGATGTATGTGGGAGGCGGTTGTCAAGGACGACCACCCGAGTCACGCAGCCCTCATGCTACCTGGGAAATGGACTCTGGCCAGCCAAGGAAGCTCTTGAGAGCTCAATAAGTGGAGGTGCTCTGGGGGTGAGAGCAGCTGGTCCCCCAAAGGGCTTGCTGCTCAGCTGGAAGACCACACAGGTACACAGACACACACAGGCACTCTGCACACACCCCACACATGTGCGTGCCACAGGCAGACCACATATAAACACACATCATGCATCACACCCATGTACACATATGCACACCACACACATCTGATGCATGCACCCTCTCTATATATCACAAACATGTACATGCATGGCACACATACCTACCATAGGCAAGCCACAGATACATAAACACACATCACACAAATTTATATGTGCCATGTGGACCCCACATCACACATATGTTTATATTCCACATGCTCCAGACTCATGTACACACTACGCTACACATAGCACACACGTGCCTAACCTATGCAACACACACATATATCCACACATGTCACACATATACACACATCAACCCCACACTATCCTCAGGCGTGCATACTGCACTGATACCACACATACACACAAATGGCCCCAGATCATACCCCCAGCATACACACCTGTGCTCCTTCCCACAGTTCCATACATACTACATACATGTAGACATACACACTGCATCAATGCTTATCACACATACACACAAGCATATATACTTCATGGGGCTTCCCAGGTGGCTCAGTGGTAAAGAATCCACCCGCCAAGCAGCAGATGTGGGTTCGATCTCTGGGTCAGGAAGATCCGTTGGAGAAGGAAATGGCAATTCACTCCAGTATTTTTTTACCTAGAAAAAGATGTTCTTACCTGGAAAATTCCATGGACAGAGGAGCCTAGAAGGCTACAATCCATGGGGTTACAAAAGTTGGACAAAACTGAGCAGCTGAACAACAACAATATACTTCATATCACACAAATATACACATCACACTCACAGTACAGACCTATATACACAAAATACACACCACACAAAATGCACAGATGTACTCACCACTCACATGAAAACACACTTCCACACACTACACATACACCCACACCCCACATACATCACACATACTCACATACAGCACATATACATCATCCAATTCACCCACACACCACACACACACACCACACATGTGCACACATACGTAATACATCTACCACACACAGCACACACATACATTCACACATCCAAACACCTCCACTCTACATGCATACATACACAGCCCCATGAATGCCACACAAAATACATGCCACACACCACACGCCTGACCACACATAGCACACGTACAGCACACATGCTGAAACTTCTCATGTGTCCACACACATAACACACACATGCACTACCACACAAACATGCGTAACCTCACACACATCCCAGCACCACACACAACGAGCACACACAGAATGTGCCTTGCTAGTGCCCCACCAGGGATGAGCACACTGAATTTGCAGAGCTCAGAGCTGTGGGGACAGGAAATGGGAGTGATGTGATGGGGTCACCACTGCTCCTGTCCCTGAATTCCCAGACCCATAAATTTTTCAATTTAGGGGACACAGCGTCATAGAGGGACTTCTGACTTAATGCACATACCATCCTAAAGAACGGCATCTGATCTGCAGATTATTTCCGCTGTGCTTTTAGGAGGTGGTTCCAGAATTCCGAGGCTGCAGACTTTGGATGGTGTGTTGCGTGACACGACAAGTGCTCCCATGAGGTTACCCCCACTGGGAAGTGGGTCCCTGTTGGATGCTATGTTAGGGATTCTGAGATAGTGGTCACACATTCTGTGAACCCCTGGAGAGTGGTGCTGGCTGAGGCCCCATGGATGGAAAGTATCAATTCATATTGAGATAAGAGACATGACTACTGGGCGGATCTACAGACCACCCGGAGGACACACAGTCAGCCAGGGCTTAGCCAGGACTTTAGCCAGCTCCAGCTCTAAAAGGGGCTGTGATGGGGATTTGCTGTGTAACTCAGGGAACTCAAACCAGGGCTCAGTAACAACCTTAGAGAGGTGGGATGGGGAGGGAGGTGGGAGGGATGTTAAGCTGCGAGGGAACATGGGTAAACCTATAGCTGATTCATGTTGATATTTGGTAGAAACCAACACAATACTGTAAAGCAATTACCCTTCAATTAAAAATAAATAAAATTTTAAAAATTAACAGAAAAAAGTATGTTAAAAAATTTTTTTAAAGGGACTGTGACCACACTTCAGGTCTCCTGGTATCAATGAATATCAACAGATCTGTGCCTGACAGCCTTAAAATGTCTGGGTATTTTCCTTTCCTAGTGTATGAGGGCTCTTTGGGAAAGAATCGGGGAATCACTGTGGTGTGTACTTGCCACGGCATTGCAGTGTCATTCTGCCTGGGGATCTGACTGTCTCTAGTCAATGGCATCCAGACTTGAAAATCTTCTCAGGTCCAGAAAATAAAGCAAATGGTGATGACTTTTTCCTGGAGTGACCACTCTCTGCTCCTGCTCCTCTGTTCATGCCTTCTCCAGTCTGTAGGTATTAATCAGCACTCTCACTGGCTGACCATCTCTTTTTCCTCCAGTCTTAAGTTCAACCATCTTGACCAAGCATGTTAAAAATTTAATCCAGGGGTACTCCCATGGCTCCTGCTGGTTCATGATAGCTAATGCTTACAGCCCCTTTACGATGTAGGCTTCTTTACTCATCAAACCCAATACATCTCTGGATTATGCTAGAGGCTGTCAATCAGCTATGCTCCCTGTAGCAGGACCCCTTAAAAGGAGATCTGAGTGATGCACATCCATGGCCACCATAATGGGAGAACAGCCCTGCTCACAGGATTGATGGAGCCAGCCTCTGGGTGCTTCTCAGAAAGGAAGTTTTCCAGGTGGTAGAAAAATTCAGGTGAGAAGAATAGAAGAGGGCAGCAGAGGGTGATATAGTTAGATAGCATCATCAACTCAATGGACATGAATTTGAGCGAACTCTGGGAGACAGTGGAGTACAGAAAAGCCTGGCGTGCTGCAGTCCATGGAGTCACAAAGAGTTGTACGTGACTTAGTGAATGAACAACAACAACCCCAGAAACCAACTCTTAACTTAGATTTCTCTTATTTAGTCTTAACTGTCTACCACTTTCGGAGAAGGCAATGGCACCCCACTCCAGTACTCTTGCCTGGAAAATCCCACGGACGGAGGAGCCTGGTGGGCAGCAGTCCATGGGGTCGCTAAGAGTCAGACACGACTGGGTGACTTCACTTTCACTTTTCAGTTTCATGCATTGGAGAAGGAAATGGCAACCCACTCCAGTGTTCTTGCCTGGAGAATCCGGGGACAGGGGAGCCTGGTGGGCTGCTGTCTATGGGGTTGCACAGAGTCAGACACGACTGAAGCGACTTAGCAGCAGCAGCAGCAGTTTACCACTTTGGTTAAGTTGGGAAGAAGCTAAAGCCCCTTAAAGATCCAAAGAACCTAAAAATAGAGACACCTGTACTAGAGCCTAAAACCCACACTGGCAGGTGTGATAACCACCACAGGTTCCAAAGCACCAAGTAATGCTGAGGCTGGCCGTGTCAGACACGCATTCCACGTGTGCCAGGCCAGGTCATCCCACTTGGAATGCCCACCTCTTTCCAACTTCCAAGTGACTCCATTTATGAATAGGAAAATAAAGCAATGTCAATATCAAGGAAAGGTACTGGGGAGGGGCATTGACCCATCAAACAATTCTCAGTTTTCCTCCCATGGAAGCACTTCTTGCCAACATGAAGACCAAGTGATCCCCAATTTAAGATATTATTGGTTCAGAGTGTGCTTAAAAGTTTCCTGCCCCTTGGTGAATGCAATTCTCTGCTTAATATCTAATTACCCAGTCCATTGCCAGGAAGGAACTTGGACCCTGGAGAGTTCATCTGGGTGCGTGTTAATTTGCTGACCAACTGACTGAAGCCTTGTTCAAAAACTTTGAAGAAATGAGTCCGAATTCTAACAGCAGGAAATCTTAGTGGCTAAGGTTTGTTTCTTGGGCTAGTAGAGACTTTATCAAGAGTGATTCTCATTTCTAGAACCATATCTGACCACTAAGTTCATGGAATTTCAAGGTTAGAAAGGACCATACAAGGACCATACGAACCATTCCATGCAACTCCTCATGACCTGAAATGTTGGCGAGACTGTCAAGCCTGGTGATGTCATCCATGTCAACTCTGCTGTCACATTTACCTCCCTTTATGCTGCTCTGGACACAGTTAAAAGTAGCTCCTGGCACACGTTCTGGTTCTTACAACTGTTTGCTGTCCAAGGTTTTCTGTGTCCAAAGGTCTGGGCCGTGATTTGAGAGCTTACATACTGTGCGAAAGTATACCGATCCTAATAAATCTGAAGTCACATTCTATACACACTTCCCCCAGCCACCCCACATACTCCCACCTCACCATGCAATCAGCTGGCATATGGCCTAGGAAATACACCAGCAAAAACAAGGCACAGTTAGGAGGCATAGCTGCTCCCAAGAAACCATGCAATTAATTTCAAAGTAAAAAAATAATTGGATTATCTGTGCCATGGCTTTCTTCATTAATGCCGATAATTGGGAGATTTTAGCAGTCTATTTCCTTCCTTCTTGAAGAAAGTGCTTATAATGTAATGATGGGGATCCCTGCCCTTGACATTTACCCTGGGTGGGAGTTTGTAGGAACTTGTGTCTGGTACCTTTAACTGGCAGGTAAGAAGGAAAGTACTAGAAAAAGGTAACCTTGGGGACTTCCTTGGTGGTACAGCGGATGGGAATCTGCCTGCCACTGCAGGGGACACGGGTTCAATCCCTAATTCAAGAAGGTTCTACATGCCACAGGGCAACGAAGCCCATGCACTAAAACTATTGAGCCTGTGCTCTAGAGCCTAGGAGCCTCATCTACTGAAGCCTGTGCACCCTAGAGCCTTCATCCACAACTACTGAGCCCAGTGCTGTGACTACTGAAGCCCAGGTGCCTAGGGCCCATGCTCTGCAACGAGACGCCACCTCAGTGAGAAGCCAGCACACCGTGACTAGAGAGTAGCCCCCGCTCTCTGCAACTAGAGAAAAGCTCACGCACAGCAATGAAGACCCAGCACAGCCAAAAACAATGAAGAGATAATAAATTACAAAAAAGAAGAGTACAGTTAAAAAAACAATAAGCTTGGTGGCCTGGACCATGAAAATTAAAAAATCACTGAAGCTTTAACTACCATGGCTAACCACAACCCCACGCGAACATGACATCTGCCACTCACAACCAAGCTGGGGTTGAAGTCACACAGACGCTCACTCTCCAGGAGTCAGTGGTCAGAGCTGGGCTGGCCGAGCGTGCTCTGGCAATGGAGTTAACAGAATCAGGCCAAGCAGGAAGGGACTCAAGGGCAAGGGCTGAGAGGCAGCAAGAACAGCAGGGAGGGGAGGTGATACCCAAGATGGAAAAAGACACTCTCCTGTCCTCCAAGTTGTCCTGCCTGCTGGCTGGGCTTGGCTCAAACTGGGGTCACGAGTCCACCCACAGGGAAATCGCCTGAGGAGCTTACAAAGATGCAGGTTCCTGGGTCCTTGCCATGGACCTGTTTAATCAGCATCTTTGGGATCCCAGGAATATGTGCATGTGTTTTCATAAGTTCTCTGGGTGATTCTTAAACAATGAAAATGCCAGACTCACTGCTCTGGGCACACTGTGCAGACTCCAACGGGGGACTTCCACCTGCCTAGGCATGAATCCGTATCTGATTGTGGCAGGCTCATCACGGTGGGGGTGGGCATGTCTTCACAACCCCCACTGGCCCTGATATTCACCAGGATCAAATCCAAAATGGGATTTAACAAGCTTGTTCTTCTTGAGAAATGCCGGTTTGAAATCCTAAGCCAGCAATTGGCAATCTCTTAAGGCAGAAAGGCTGAAAACTAAGCAACAATTTATTTCCTTGGAACTGGTAAGGGTTTAGCGGCTGTCTTCTCTCGCTGGATGTGCTGAATTAGAACCATGCAAAACAAATACAGCTCCCCTGGGGCCCTGTGCATGATTTATTTCCAGATTTAATGAATGACCACGTGCCTGGGTGAGTGGAAAATAACCCGTAGACCCGCTCATCCCTGAAGTGCAGTGGAAAAGCCTCTCTTGCAGAGAGGCCGCTCAAGGATGCTGACCCATTTCCACATCCTAATCTCCCCGTAAAGCAGGTGATGCAGCAGTGGACCAGGTACCAAGGCTGCTGCCTTTGCCTCTGAGAACACAGTTTCTCAACATCCTATGAGATGTCTATTGATCGGAGAGCCTAGTTGATGTCAACACTGATTGTCTGAAGGGAGGCTATTCAATATCACAAGGTCACAATGAGGAAAAGCCCTCATAATTCACTATCCTGGTCCACCAAACACCCCGCATCGTTTTCTTTTTTCATAGTATCTTTCCATGGTTGCCCAGCGACTCTCTCCCTGCCACTGGACTTACTGTGGGATTTAGATCTTACATTTGCTGTTATTTACCTGTTTCTCCCCTGGCTTAACTTTTCAGATTCATGTCACAGCCAACACCTGTTTTATATGCTCTGGCCCTGCTGCAGCCTCATCACACAAAAGGCTGGTTTAACTCCTCAACAGAAAGCTGTTATTTTACTGGCCCTGGGACTTTCATGAATCATATTTTCTGCCTGGTCCGAGCACCAACTCTATACTGAAATAATGTTTATCAGTGCTTAATTGATTGAATAGGCACCTGCCTCGCAGATGTCCTGTCGGGCTGAATGAATTCATTAGTTTGTTAAGGTTTTGTGAGACTCGCAGAGGGAATCGGGTATGGTAACTAGATAGGGATGTCGCTGCTGTAGCCTACCCAGAACTTGGCGATGAATCACAAAAAGCACCTTACCCCCCTCCTCCCCCTACAATCCCCATCCCCCACCTTGAGAAGGGCAGCCACCTTGATGAGAAGCAGGGCAGTTTTAAATTACAGAATCATCTCCAACCACATGGTTGCTCCTACCCCCAAATTATGGCTCAGGCAAAATTCATATCCAGAGGTACCACTTTCATGATTTTTTGCACATATTCACCCCTTGATTCATTCATTCTCTCCTGCCCCCTCTCCATGCTCCTCCTTTCTCTCCATCCCACATCCTCTGGCTCCCTCCTTCTCTAGAGATCATTCCTTGCTTGCACCCTGCTGTCAGAAACACATCGGATAAACGAATTCCCTTTAAGGAGTAAGCGATTAACAAGGTTAACATGCCCCAATAGTATGGGTATTTGAAGAGGAAAATCTTAAATCCAAGGGCAGAATAAATGGCAATGGTGGAAATTCACTGAGGTCAGGGAAAGTGGGCTTTTCACTGTTCTGAAGTCACAATATCTAGTTAACATCCCTCAGCCTTTTCATGAAGGTTAATAGAAACTCCTGTTTCTTGGATCACACCTAACAGGAATCAGTTTCATTCCACAGGAGTGTCAGAGATGCAGTTCTTTGCTTTCCTTTTTTCCTCCTAAGCCTCCATTCCTCTGGGGGTTGCAGAAATTGAATTTCAATTAATTTGGCTTCTCCCCTCCACATGCTCCCTGGGTTGCATCTACATTCTGGAGGCTTCCATTGTGCCAGGTTTGGGGAGGGGACATCTGGTCCTCGGATCACTCTCCGTCCATGCCAGCCTCCCCCGAGGTGTCTACCTCACCACCTGGTCTGCAGTTACTGGAGCAGCAGGGGGCTGCTGAGTCATCCTCGTTCCTGAACTTGGGACTCTTCACATCCAGCTCTCTCTCAGCTCCTTCCAGGACCACCTGGGCATGTAGGTGTTAACTGTTTGTGTCACCCTAGTCTGGGCCTCAGAAATCTTCAAGAGACTGTCTAAAACCTTGCCAAATTTCTTTGCCACTCATGTGAATCTATGTAGGGGCATGAGAATAGCATTATCTTTTGGGATCACATTGATTCTGGGCTTTTGGGGGCTTTGGTGGAACTTAGTGGAGGAGAAAATGGCCACCCACTCCACTGTTGTTGCTGGAAAATCCCCATGGACAGAGGAGCCTGGCGGGCTACAGTCTATAGGGTTGCAGAGAATCAGACACGACTGAGCATGTGTTTGCATGCCCCTGGAAATCTGAATGCAGGTCCCTTCCTTCTCTAGGTAGAACCAGCCAAGCTGTGTTAGGAGGGCATTTGTCTTTCTTCCTCACTCCTGCATCAGGCTCAACCTCCGGAAGAAGGCACAGGGATGTTTCTCAGGGACCCACCAGCCTCTAAGCCCTACGAACTTTCTTCTGACTCCCTTCCTCCCCATGGCTAATTAGTTTCTCCTCTTTTCTCTAATTTCTGCTGTGTCATTCTTTTCTTGAGGTCAAAAATACAAAATGACTGAATAGAGGAATGATCCAAAGGATGCAAGTAAAAGGTGGCCAAAGAAGAATTTTATTATAAAATATCCAGGAAACTATAAAATGCTTTGCTAGGCCCTGGGAGGGGGTATAAAGTATTGCAAATCATACAAGTCTTACACCTACACCTATAAAGGTAATACTAAACGCAAATTCAGGAGTTAAATGACACGATAAGGAAAAAAGAAGTCAGTTCATAATTGCCTCCCCTGGAGGAGGGCATGGCAACCCATTCCAGTATTCTTGCCTGGAGAATCCCATGGACAGAGGAGTCTGGTAGATTTACAGTCCATGCGGTCGCAAAGGGCTGGACATGACTGAGTGACTTTCATTTCACTTTTCCTTTTTTTCATTTTTCCCTTTTAAGGAATTAGGACTCTTCAACAGGCAGTGGCAATTTCTTAAAGTTAGAAGCCAAACAGAATACTGGTCAGACTCTGTATCAACAAATATGACTATGGCTCAAATCTGTGATTAAACTAGAAATAACAAAGCTTTACCCTGGAATTTACTTACTTTGAGCAGTACCAGATACAAATGAATTCGAAGACTAAAGGATTTGAACACCCCCTTTCGAATTGTAATGTCATTTGCCTCTTTAAAGAGCTATGTATTTGGAGCCTTTATTACTAATATTAAAATTTTAGAGCAGTAGCCACACAGTTTGGGGACTATGGTGAAAGGAGATGGCTGTATTAGTCAGAGTAGGTAAGTCTAGCTCCTGTAACAACTATCCCAAAATCTCCATGCCTGAGCACAAAAAGGTTAATTTTCACCCACTTCACGGTCCACTGTTTGCCAGACTCATCTGGGGATCCAGCCTCTGCCTTTAATGCATGGTTCCCAAGTTCACCCTGAGTGTCAACATTGAGCCCACAAATGGGGTAGACACAGCACACAGGGTCACGCTGGATGTCTGATGGCCTGCCTCAGAGGTAATGACGTCACTTCTGCTCATCTTTCACTGGCCACAACTGTCACATGGCTCCATCTAGTCAAAGGGAGCTGGGGGATATCATCTAGCTGTGGGCCCAGGAGAAAAAGGCAACAGGTCTGGTGAGCACATTGCAGATTCTCCGCCATATTTGTGAGCAAAGTTATCTGACGGCACGAGGCTCCCCGCGTCTAAAACCTCATTAGCAAAGAATCAGAACTGTTTCATTCATGAAGTCCAGACAGCCTAGATCTCTTCAGACTGTATTAAAACAGAAGATAGAAGAGTTCACATAGTCCTTGGACAAAACTTGAAGTAAATCTCTTTTCCACATCGGTGTAAAAAAAGAAGAGAGAACTGGAATGTCAGAGAGGCATGATGCTTCTGGGTGACCTCACTTCCTTCTTCCCAGTCCCCCTTCAGTCTGCCCTCCATGGGAGGACGGATTAGCAAAGCTAGAGTCTGCATCTTTACACACGCTTGTGCCTTACAGGTTTCTTTAGAAAGCAGAGGTGCACGCGGTCAGAGCCCCTCCAGGTGCTCCGCAGCACCCGACCCCAGATCAGAAAGCTTAGATATGAATCAGCAGCACTAGTGAATGTTGGTCTCATCCCTGGATGTTGGCAGGAGCTCAGAAGAGCACTGGAGAGAAAGCTGGGTAGCTATTCCAGACGAGAGGGGTGGGGAAGGACCTCAGACCTACTGAGCATGTGGATGGAAGCCAGTCTGTACCAGGAGGGCACTCCTGGGAGGTATTTTGGTCTTCCTTGTGCTATTCAAGCCAAACTCAGAGCCTGTAAAGCACTCACTTCGTTGATTGAAAGGGAATCGTTCTGAGGCGGAAAATGTCAACAGCGCTAGTGGGAATTCTGCTTTTGCTCTTTAGCATCTAAGTGGCTTTAAGGAAATGGATTAACTTGGTGTTTTCAGATGAAGTAGTCTTCATTCCTGCCCTCCAACACTACAGGCAAGGCAGCCTTCTTTTGGAACGAGCCACCACCTCGGGACAGAGGGCTGGCACCTCCTTAATGGCAGTGACATTTTTATCAATGGATCAAGCTTGAGGAGCTGGCTAGATTAGGCAGCCATCTTCTTACATTACACATGCCTCAAAACACCGGAGCCTGAGGAAGGGACGTTTGCCACAATGAGCTAAGCTTACAAAAAAGCAGAGGCGAAATTTAGGTCACAGTCCAGGGACAGGGAGAAAGGCAGTCATCACTCTAGAGTGGAAATTGCAGATGGAAAATGATGGGGAACAAATCTGGGCTCTTCTCCCAGCTTCACGATGGGGGCATATTCAAAGTTGTAGGTGAGAAGCATGAATATATCTGAGGGGGAGTTTATAGCAGAAAGAACTCTGTTGTTCTTTCCTTGGTACTTCTAGTAAGTTCTTAAACAGTAGGTTTTTGCATGCTCTTTTCTAGGCCCTTTTAGCTTAAAAAAAATTATCTTCAATTCATTTCTGTAGAATCGGTGGGGGTGTGTGTGAAATATACAAAATTTGAAAGTGTCCACTCTCTGATGTTTCTTTACTCATGGCTTCACATAGTCAGTTTAACCAGTTCTTTGTTGCTACATACAATTTCATAATCCTTTTTAGTTAATGAGGACCATTTTAAGTCCTTATTGAATTTGTTACAATATTGTTTCTGCCCCTATTTCTTTCTTTCTTTTTTTTTTTTCTTTTACTGCTGCAAGACATGTAGGATCTTAACTCCCTGACCAGGGATCGAACCCACCACCCACTGCGTTGGAAGGCGAAGTCTTAACCACTGGCCCACATGCCCCTTTTATTTACCACCAAGAGGCAAGCTCTTCATCACAGCTTTCCTCAGAGATGGCAGTTGCACTGGATGTGGGCTCCACAGAGATTCATGCTAAGTGTCTCCCAGAACTCTGTCACCAACATCATCTCCTACTGGAGTGAGGCCAGGGTCATGAGAGGTTTTTTTCTGGTAGGATTGATCCTTGCTCAATTCTATCTAGCTAAGAAAATAAAATGAGAGCCTGGGTCTCGGCTGTGAAGTTACAGTTACAATTGCCCATGGCAAAGTACACATTTTCCCATAACCACCGACCTGTCATGGAACTACATTATCACTCTTTTCCTGCAAATGTACGTTTCTGAAAGGAAGCCTAACTGCCAAAAGCACATGCGACACGCTTTTGATTTCTCTAGTCATGGTTTGGATCGTGGCTGGGGTTTTGTTTTTCAGGCCACAGAACTAGAGGCAAGGCGCTGTATCCACAGCAGGTCAAGGGGTCTTTGTCCTTTTATTTATTCCATGTTTTCTGTCCTGTTCTCATCAGTCATTACTGTTAGAGGTAAGTGACACAGGAGAAAGGGAAGTGAAAGTCACTCAGTCGTGTCCCACTCTTTGCAGCTCCATGGACTATACAGTCCACGGAATTCTCCAGGCCAGGATACTGGAGTGGGTAGCCTATCCTTTCTCCAGGGGATCTTCCCAACCAAGGAATCGAACTGGGGTCTCCTGCATTGTAGTGGATTTTTTTTTTTTTTTTTTTTTTACCAGCAGAACTACCAGGGAATCCCTACACAGGAGAGGAGAACCTAATTGACAAAAGGTATTAAAGAGATATGCTGCTTTGAGATTCTTGCCTTTAAAGAATTAGAGGATTTGAAGGAATAATCAGGAATCATGGATTTGATTTTTGGCATGGGCACTGAACCAATCAATGTAAGACTGTGTAGGGTTAGTTACCTGTCTAAAGGTTTTCATTTCATTCCATTTTTCATATTCATATGAAAAATCCTTAGATAAAACGCACTAAAAATAAGCCAGATAGTGTAAAGTCATCCTAAATGGTATCTCTAGAATGGATATGATCCTCAATGGTAATCAGGTGATTTGATGAGATTAGAAGGGAAAATAAATCAGCTAAGTAATGCTTATGTCATTCACAAGAGGCCAAAGTGAATATCAAGAGACATTCTCAGGGTAGGTGTTCCTATCCATCTATAGTGCTGGAAGCCAGTAATGAAAGTAGATGCAGTCACCCAGCTGAATATTTAAATATGTCCTTATTTGACTCTGCAATCACACAGCCAAATATATTCAAGGGCGGTTTCCTTTATGAGGAAAAAAAAAGTAAATGAAATGCTCAAAGATGACATTAGCTCAGTTTTATGTTTGAAAACTTAATTGCACCCAAGTGAGAAAATACAAAATTAAAGTTCTCACTGCAACCATTGAGTCTCACGGCGCCTGGTAACAAGGAGAGGTTTCACCCCACGTGTTGGAACTCACTGTGACGTGGGTACTAAAATCAGGACTGGGAAACTGCCTGCAAATCCAGTACTGCCTTGTCCTAGAGCTGGAAGGAAAGTTTCCTTTAGAGATTATGCCAAGAGCCTCTTTCTTGAGAGTTACATTCAAGAGTGCATCTTGGGTTGCACCAGTTGAAGGAGGGGAGAGAAAGAAATGACCACTTACTGAGTGTCCTACTCCTGGCAGGGCGTTTGTATGAATCTTATCTAAAAATAATTTTGTCTTTCTTTGTCCCCTACACCTTGTCTACCAGATGACCCCATCGACTCAGAAAGATGAGACAAAGCCTGCGTGAGTGTGTAGAAGTGAAGCCTCAGGTTGTCTGGTCCTGCCACCAACCTTGCTTGCTTATCGGAGCCCATGAAGTACTAGAAAGGCCACGGCATGGTCCAGTGCCATGATTGGGGTTCTCATCTGGTTCTTTCCTTCACAGCCTTTCCAGAGTCTTGAGGATGTCTGGGATAGCTTCTCCACACTCAAGCCAGCCCAGAAGAACCCAGGTTCCTCGCCCCCTTCTCTAGGATTATCTCCTGAGCTCCTCAATTCAGCTCGGGACCAACATCTTGGACTTGTGTCTTCGTGAAACACCTACAAGCAGCTGGGGAAAGGGAAGCGGAACTCAACCAAATTGAAAGTGCTCTGGGACTTTTCACCTAGAATTCCTCTTAATCCTTCTGCCCCTCATCTAGGGCACTTTTTAGGGGTAGAGATGATAAAGAAAACAGCATTGCCTATGCCACCTCCACTAGGCAGATGCTTGTAGATCATTCACTCATTTCTTCAGCAAATGCTAACTGAAAGTCTGCTATTGTATTGGGCTAATCGCTTTGGGACATCCAAAGATGATCAGATATGGTCCATGCCCTAAACTCATTGTGTAGTTTGAAAGGTGACACATGTACCAATATCCATAACATCAGCATGAGCGTGCTAAGTGCTGTGGGAGAAACCCAGCACCACGAGGGCTCAGACTCAAGCAAGGCCTTCAGGGAGGGAGACATATATGAGCTGGGCCTTGAAAGGGAAGAGTGTGAGGTTCTGGCATGGCAAACCACAAGATGTCAGTGCACTGATAGGATGAAAGTAGGTAAAGAGGGAGAACAGGGATTTATTTTGGCCGGAGGTGATGGACGATGAGGTAGCAGGTAGGAGATGGGGAAAGACAGAGCTAATGCGACTGACTCTGGACATGCTGAGTTTGAAATCCCTTTGGGGGGCTTCCTTGGCAGTGTGGTGGTTAAGACTCTGTGCTTCCACTGCAGTGGGCAGGGGTTCAATCCCTGGTTTGGGAACTAAGATCCCACGTGCCTCAAGGTCAAAAAAAGAAAGAAATTCCACTTGGACATCCCAGCGGAGCTTTCCAGCAGACAGAAAGAGCAGAGTTTTGAGAAAGTTCAGACTTGGGATCACATGTGCACACAGAGGCCTGTTGAGACAGTGGATGTTGCCTAGAAACTGGAGCTAAGCAATACAGTGAAGCAATTAACACTCCAAGCAACAGATACTAATGTCTTCATTACTTGCAGGCAGGTCCTCTACCAACACAGAGGGAGAAACTCAGCTTTCCCTCTGCAGAGCTTTTGGAAGAGCTTAGAAGCACGGGGAGGCTCTTTGCTAGATCAGTGCAGTAAGGCTGGTCTTGGTAACTGGGTACCGTTGGGGGCATTTTGGTGCAGTGATCCCTGTGACTAAAACCTGATTTGTCTCTTTAAATGAAAAAACACTGTGTACTTTCCTCCTCATCTAGAGCTGTTCTGAGGTTGACGTCATGAGTACCATTTTTCCCCTCTTGCTATCTGATTCACCCATCATTCTCAGAATGATGTAGACATGCGTTTGAGCCCTTCTGTGATTTGTCCAGTGCTGTACTATTATAAGCTTTATTGATCACACAATCCATTAGGGCACCATTCACCATAAATAATTTATATCTGCAGGCATGAGCTTGTCTCTGTCACAGATGCCATCAGCAAGAATCCCCTTCAGGAGGTTTGTGCTGGGGGGGTGGGAAACAAACAAAAAAACAACTGTGCTGCAAATGTAGTGTGAACACACAAAGCCCAGGGAGGAATAAAAATAATGATCGAGTAAACCTCATGCCCAGAGCCCACATTCTACCAAGGGTGGTCTGTCAAACAGAGAACAGATCTGAGGTTTTTCAGACCACAGAAAGCATGCTGTCCTGACAAATAGATATAAGCCTATCTTCCTAGCGGAGGGAATCTATTTAGGCAGCATATCAATATTTGTTGAACACACTAGAGCAGTGCTAGATGTTATAATTGCCGGGGCTGGAGGGAGGGGTGGGAGCAGGGAGAAAAAGAAATAGTAGACATGCTTGCATCGCTGTACAGACCTTAGAATTCTGTTGGTCAAATAGGAAAATACATATGACTAAAACTCTACGATCTCTGGCAAAAACAAACAAAAGAGGGCAAGAGCACGGGGGCTCATATGCATCTATAACTTTCTGAAGGCCACACAACCATAACAGAGTGCTTAGATTCTAGGCTTTAAGCAGGGTTGCCAAGCAGGAGGAGTCACACAGATAGAGAGGTGAGTAGGAGTGATGAGGCCGTAGGGGTGGAGGATGGGTGTGCCAAAGTCTGCAGTTGGGAGCTCACAAATCATGGGAGCCAGCAAACAGATGTCAGCAGGGGCAGAGATCCCACGGTGTAAAGCCAGAGAGTGACAAGTCACGATGCTGGAAGGGGGCTGCTGGGTTACGGCCTTCCCACACAACACTGGAGTTGGAGGGGCCTGTTGGAGGGTAGACAAGACCTGGGCGGGGAGGAGGGGCGGAAATCGTCATCATTTTTCCCTTTGGGTCCTTCTTTCTTGAGCTTCCCAAGCCTTCCCTACTACGGTAGGCCTTGCTGAGAAAAAATTATCATTAAGCTTACTGAATAAGCCAGGGTTGAGATAAGAAAACAACCTGGGTCCCTTAGTTCAATAAAGGGAATTAAGAGGGGATCTAGCTACAGATAGATGGAACAGCTGAACAGCCAGGAGATGCTGAGGCAGAGATTAGTAACAGCTAGGGCTGGAGGTACCAAAGGTGAAGAGCCTGGACTGTCCAGAAGATACCAGGGCCATGGCTGAGTGGCCTGGTGGGAGCTGGGGCCACAAGGAAACATGGACGCCATGGGAGAGGCTGCCCAAGACAGAAAGAGAGGGCTGGAAATAGCCCATACCTTCTCCCCTTCCTGCTAGGACCTCCCTTTGGCCTAATTTGTAGGCATCAGTTGGGAAGGGATGGGAAATGACTGGCATTTCCTTGTTCAGTATCTGCAGATGACTCTTGAAGAAAAGCAATGCCTGTCTCTTGCAAATGGTGGAATGAGGCATCAAGTGAGGCAGTATTCGGGGGCAAGATATTCTTAATGACTCTACAATTAACATGACTCAGTCCACTGCCTGTCCTAAGGCAGAGTAACTGAAATCAGAACCATTGGGAAGGTCTCTCCCAAGAGATCTGAGATTCCTTCCACCGTGACTGCCCTAAGGTTTGCTCTGGAGTGTCTGACCCAGGAATGAAAGGGCTGCAGGCTCAGTGAAAGCAGAGTGGGAACTGATCAAAGTCTGTGGTTTCTGCCTTCTCTGACTCAATCTCAGGTCCAGAAGTGTCTGCAGTCTCCCTTTCCTCAAAAAGTTCCTCTGCTATAATACCATTTCTGAATCTCTCTTGTTTCTCAGAGACTTCACACATCACAGAGGAGCACTCCTGGCCTGTATGGGTCTCTTAGGCCAGATTTGAATGACAGATTAAACCAGACACAAGTTCTGCCAAGAATTCCAAGGCCCTGTGGACACTCCTGAACACTGGGTCTCCCATAGAAATCCTGTCCCCAAGGAGATGCTACTTAGTAACTTCTAGGGGTTGTATGCCTTTACATGAAATAGTTCAAAATTATTTCAAGTGACGGTCATCACTAGGGATGCCAATAAGAGGACAGAGAAGCCCTGCTGTGTTTTATCTCGAGAAGTTAATGTAGATGCACATCACATTGATTTAATATATTGAATAGTTCACTTACTGTGGATTGATCAACCACAGGGCAGATGGCCCTATAGAGACATGGTCTCTGCCCTTATGTCAGTTTAGTCAGGGCCAGGAAGAGGGTGTCAGGTACTTGCTGGTAGCAGGAGCTGCTACAAGGCTAGGACTGTAGACAGAGCATTGATTTTCCAGAGAAGGATATGATCACTGTGCTGTTCATCTGTTTGGTGCTAACGCTGCAATTCGCTGGTTCTTAAACAGAGCTTGACAAAACACGCTTGTTGTGAAGCCAGGCTGCTAATTGTGCTGGTAATTAAAAATTGGCAGTGCCGAGTTTGGCCCACTTCCCCTACCTTGAAACCTTCCAAATCAGCGTTTGCCTTTCGCCACAAGAAAAAAACACCTGCTCTGTTTTCCCTACTCATTTCCTGGGACTTTCAAATGCCTCTTAGCTGCTGCTTTCACAGAGCCTGGAAGGATTTCTGGTATTTCATTCAGAAAGCTCGCGTGTGCACTGCAGTCAGCAGGGCTATATATAGGCAAGGCCGAGCAGAGGGCAACCTCGGAGAACGCTCAGAGGTGCCAAGGGCAGGACCGCCTGCGGCCTCATCTCACCCTCCTGCCAGACTGCTTTGATGAGGCCACATCCCGTTCAGATTTTTCTGGCTCTGGGAGCTCGAGTGTCGATTCCTGGAGGTTGGGGGCCACGTGGCAGTCTGCAGCTCCCGGACTTGTTAGCACAGGCACACGCACTCGGAGTGATGCGTCATCCGCCTATATTTATCCAGTTGCTGTTTCAGTGGCTCTGAGAAGTGTCTGGAAAACAACAAAGCTGCCTCCTCCTGCTATGCAAGCTGTCTGAACTCCACAGACAGGCACTAATGGCTTGTGTGTGTGTGTGTGTGTGTGTGTGTGTCTGCATGCACACGTCTGTACGCACAGACAGGGGCCCTGGTTCCTGGATCTCCTGGGTCAATGAGAGACACCCTCCTCCTCCCCTAGCCAGCCTGGTATTTATCATTCAGAAGGCTGCTGCTTTCTTGCTCTAACTAGGGCCCCCATCTGAGCTCACTCTCAAGTAGGTCCAGTCGTGAAGGGCACCATTTGCATAGTGGGGAAGGGGAGCTGGGAGGCCCGGGGCAGGACCATTGGCAGCAATAGCTGCAGTAAGGACAGAGACCCTGGGAAGGTGTTGGTGAATGTTAGCGCTGAAAGGCATCCTGGATGTGATCTTCCCAAGACTGTTGTTTTGTAGGTGAGGAAGCTGAAGCTAAGTAGGTCAAAAGTAATCCAGCACCGGCACGGATCTCGAAGGCCTATATTACTGAATCCCACAGCAGTGACTTTCTACCACCCCATGCCCAGCAGCTGGGACCTCACTTCCCCAGCAAACATCCTTCAGAATGTCAGGCTCCAAGACAACGTGCTAAATTCACAAGTGTTAGTCAGGGAAGCCCGCTGATCGGTGACCAAAAGTGTATTGGTGATAAGTGCGTGGAGAGGTGATTGTATTATCTCAGAACTCTGGCTTCCACTGAGGGCCACCATCTAAGGTACCCCATCACCGCTCTGTGCTTGAGCCATTGTCACATCCTGCTGGCCACCTCCCAGACACACACTTTTACAGTCACTACTTTATACTGTGTGGACAACTTCAGTGCCAGTACCCACAGGGTGACTCACTGTTGTTAGTCACTAAATCGTGTCTGACTCTTTGTGACCATATGGAGTGTAGCCTGCCAGGCTCCTCCATCCATGGGATTCTCCAGGCAAGAATACTGGAGTGGGTTGCCATTCCCTTCTCCAGGGGATCTTCCCAATCCAGGGATCGAACCCGGGTCTCCTGCATCACAGGCAGATTCTTTACCATCTGAGCACCAGGAAGATCCAAACAGATAGATGCAAATAGATCTGGGCTTCTTTGTCATTTCTTAAAGCCCATCCCCTCATGATAATTTATCCAAGAGAAATACAAATCCCATTCCTAAATCTTGAGGAGTGGATGGTCTTCACTCAAGCTTTCCTTGATAGAGAGAGAAGTGGCTCAGAAATGCCCATGACAGACGTGTCGCAAATCCCCTTCTCATCCCTTTCTCCCCCAAATCCCATTGTGCACCATAGTTACTCAAATTTCTCTCTTCCTAAATTCCCAGCCCAGGCTGCCTCTCCTGTCACTTTCATTTTCCCCTCTCTCTTGCTATCCTTCTTGGATCCTGAATGTTTTATGGTTTTAACTTTTGCTTCCTTCGGTGATTCTAAGACTTTTGATGTGTAGATCAAACTGCTTCACTTCCTCCAAATTCTCCTTTCTACCCATTTTCTTGACCAACACACCAGAGACATAGGAACTGAGTAACTGAGACAACAGTTTGTCCTTAAAATGTGGGGAGAGGAATGGTTGTAAATTCTTTTACATGGCTTTTTTTCCTTTTTGCCACATGAAAATTCAAGTCAAATTGACCTTCAACTAACTGTCCTTGGTTGGGTTGCCCCATTATTGAATTCCTAAAGTGCTGGAAGTAATACAGTATTAATTCAAGGCTCCCTAAACCTGATGCTTTGTTACTTCAAATAGTCTGCTGCTGCCTCTCAGTCACAAATAGCCAACTTCTCCTCTTGACAGCCATGTTCTTAGGATGGTGGATGTGTTCCCAGCTACCTAACTACTGCCAGCTGGACTCATGTCTCCTTTTCCATAGATTTTGGTCAAACCTTATTTAAATTGAAAGGAACAATAGACCTTTCAGTTACTATCACTCTATGTGCAACGGATCTGTGTCCCTGTTTTATATGGAGTAAGAACTCATTGCAGGAGCAGCAACCAGCGTGCTCAGAGCAACTGACACAAGCCCTGGCATTTGAGGGGTTCTTTCGATTCATGGGGTCACAAAGAGTCAGACACGACTGAGCGACTGAACTGAACTGAACTTCCTCTTCCTCACTGGGCTCTGGTCTTGGACTCTATCACAGGAGCTGTCTCCCTTTTGAAGCATTGGGAAGTAGCTTCACCCCTTTCTCACTCTGTTAGCTCTTCCCTGGGGGCCAAGTCATACCTTATCTGCTTGGTGACTTTGGAAAGACTGAGCATGAGAAACTCAGCCCTTTCTTCCTCTTTCTTCTTAAATCTCCCAATCTGAGGATGGGTGTGTTTTGCTCACCTCCTGCCTCCTGGATGGCAGTCATGAGGGGTGCAGGGCCATCCACTGCTATGGCCAGGTCTGAAGACATGGCTCTCACTTTGACTCGATGGAGGGACACAGGAGAGGCAGCAGATGCAGCTATCTTGTCCTGTGTGTATGTTCTGCAGAGCCAACCCTTCTTTGAGTGAGATTTACCAAGTTTTAGACTTGGGGAAAGGCATTAAGGATTCTGACTATGGCCACAATGAAGCCTTAGTCTTCAATCCAGCTTTATCATTAATAAAATATATTTTTAAAATCATCTGTCTTATTTCTGCAATTGTTTTTCAGTATCACGTGGGAAACCATAATATCTGAATTCAGTTCAATTAAACTATCAATTCTATAAATACTCTGAGGGAGGGAGCACAATAATTCATACCTTACAATGCATGTGTGTGGGCGTGCTCAGTTGTTCAGTCGTGTCTGACTCTTTACAACCCCATGGACTGTAGCCCACCAGGATCTTCTGTCCATGGGATTTTCCAGGTAAGAACACTGGAGCTGGTTGCCATTTCCTCCTCCCCTTCCTGACCCAGGGATTGAACCCAGGTCTCATTGCAGCTGGATTCTTTACCACTGAGCCACCTGGGAAGCCCACTCTTAAACTGAATGAATCTATATCATACAATTAACACTTTACAACTGTCCACCAGGAGTGAGTCTAAGGAGAAGAGAAAGGGCAGGGCCATCTTGGATTCAGTTCCTAGAACGATATCAAGGGTGAGGGTATCAAGCCCACGATCCAGTGTTCAGTGGATTTTCATCTCGATGTCTGGTAGACTATGAAACTATCCTCCTCCTCCTGGTGAGCCCGGGATGCTTTGGTAGCAGCACAGTAACATGGTTAAAGGGGACCCCAGGACCAGTTCTTGAGTTCATCCCTTCTCCACCCCAACAATAAAACCTTGAGCTGGTCACTTAAACTCTTTTTCCTTTAGATTATTTACTTAGGAAATTGGGACAATATCTCTTAGGATCATTGTGAAGAACAAAATAAGAGAATTATATAAAGATCTTAGAACAATACCTGGCAGATAGTAAGCCTTCAATAAATGTTAGTGATTATTAGTTGCAACAGTAAAATATTTTTTCTGTCACCAAAAATATCCCAGGAGGATGCATCTTTAGGATATGTCACTGGGAAAATGTGCTTTGCTTTTAAAATAATTTTGTTTTGCAAATATTTCAGGAGGAACACTGAAAGTGAGAAACAGCTATATAGCTTTCTAACAAATACAAAAGGGATACTTGTTAAAAAATAGAAATCCCATTTTTATTGTTTCTCCACCCACACCATCTCAAGGATCATTTCTTAACTGTTTTTCCTCTGAAGACACATATCAGACCTAAGATCCAGTGACAACTGCCTCCTGAAAGTCTTGACGTGGAGCCCTACGTGGGGCATTTCTAATTTTGAAATGAGCTATGTGGTTCAAAAGCGCCACGCTTTCCAACAAGTAGATGATTGATAAGACTTTCTCGTTCACTGATCAAGCTTGGTGAAGAAGGAAAAACAGGAACTAAAAATACCCTTTGTGTTTGAACTAGGGGCACTGAAAGTAAAAAGAAGACCCAAATTTACATCTGTGATTACATAATTATATATTTAATTTGTAGTTTGTGTGCTAAAGTCACTTTAGTCATGTCCCACTCTTTGTGACCCTGTGGACCACAACCCGCCAGGCTCCTGTGTCCACAGGATTCTCCAGGCAAGAATGCTGGAGTGGGTTACCATGACCTCCTCGAGGGGGGTCTTCCAAACCCAGGGGATTCAATTCACGTCTCCTGCATCTCCTGCATTGGCAGGCAGGTTCTTTACCACCAATGCCACCTGGGAAGCCCCAGTTTGTAGTTTAGAGTAAAATTATCTTTTTGATCTAGGGATTTCTGTTGTCTCATCTCGTAGACATGGAGTTGTTACTGCAACAGAGCAGAATGCCTCTTTGCTGACTTTTTTAAGCATCAAATTTATTTATTTTTATTTAAAAAAATATTTGGCCACAGGGCATGGTGTGTGGGATCTTAGTTCCCCAACCAGGGATGGAACCTGTGCCCCCTACTGTGGGAGCACAGAGTGTTAACCACTGGATCATTAGGGAAGTCGCATCTCTTTTGTCAATTTTTAACACAAATTCAAAGTGCTATTCACTTTATCAGCTAGGAATTTTGCAACCTATAGAATTACCAAGAAAGAAATTCATTTGAAGTTCATTTCCATCTTCACCTGAGTTTTCTAGAAAATTGGGATGACATTTTACAAGTTAACTAAATAAAGATGACATAATAAATGATGGTTGATTAAGTTCCATTCCTGTCCTCGAGTTGGAATGTGCAGGTGAGAGGCTCTTCAGATTACCTCTCACTGAGTCAATGCTCCATCTTTTCATGGGAGTGATCCTCAGGTCATCTGATGGCACTGTCATAAATTGTACTTCTACTTGGACAAGTAAACCCAACAGTCACTAACCTGAAGTTTTCTACAAACAAAAAATATCAAACTGGAAAAGTGGATTTTAAACAGAGCATGTGAGCTAGTGTGGTGACTAATAAGAACACAATATTTCTCTCTTTTATTGTAAGTCTTCCAGCTGCACCTAAGAGACAAGAGTTTCAGATCCAAGAGCCTCAGCTAGCATCCTGGAGGAAAGTGAAAATTAAAGTTGTTCAGTCGTATTCGATTCTTTGCAACCCCATGGGCTATACAGTCCAAGGAATTCTCCAGGCCAGAATACTGGAGTTACCCACTCCAGTAAGGGAAGTATTCTTTCCCTTCTCTGCGGGATCTTCCCAACCCAGGGATCAAACCCAGGTCTCCCGCAATGCAGGTGGATTCTTTACCAGCTGAGCCACCAGGAAAGCCCACCCTGGAGGAGGTGGACATTTAATTCAAGACTCTCCTGCTAATTTATAAAGTCAAGAGAGGGTATAGGCAGGAAGCCATTATCTCCTGAAAAAAATGGGGTCCTGTTCTTTATGTCCTTCTGGGATTTCAGTGCTTCCTATGAATGACAACTCAGCACCATACCAGGATTCTTACACACCAGAGGATAACAAAATACTCCAGGCCAGTTCTTTCTCTTGCATATGAATCTCAAGGAGACAAGGAAGCAAGAACCACAGATGCAGAAGTTGGCAGAGAAGCTGGCTAGGAGTTTGGTGGCCACACTAGTCTTAGGAGCAATGAGAAGTTGGTCCCCGAGGACAAAGAGATAACCAGAGCCAGAGGAGCCACTGAACCTGAGACTGTGTATAGCCATGAACACCCCTTCAATTCTCCAGGAGTCATGGCTATGTGGTTGGTTGTTGATAGTTCCCTGCCTTTTTTCTTTTTAAACTTTCCTATCTACTCTTACAATAACCTCCTACCTCCAAATGGGTCTGAGTCCCTTGAACCCAAAAGAATCACATGCTGGGTTATACTTTCTATTAAGAACCTGAGGGCTAGGTGCCAAGTCAGTGACCCCCCATTGACTCCTACTCCATAATATGTTGGGATTCCTACATAAAGAACCTGGTTATCTGACCCCAACAAATCCTCTGAACAGAGTATAGTATTCTCTCTTCACAGTCAATGAAATAATAAAAATGCAAAATGTCTATTCCTCCCCTGGATGTCAACAGACATTCCTTTCCCAGGGGGATGTGACCTTTGAGTAAAGATATGAAGTAGTAGACTGGAGCTTAAATATTTTAAAAGGGAACAATGTGGCTAATGGTACCTAACATTTATTGTGTAGCTCTCTAGGCTCAGTACTGCGTGCCTTGACCTCACCCTCACAACAGCCCTGTCAGATGGGTGTTAGCTTGTCCCCGTTTTATATTTTAGTGACTAACCTGAGGCTACACATCTAGCAAGTGGTAGAACTGGGATTCAAACTCTCTTTAAAAACTGGAGTATAGTTGATTTACAATGCTGTGTTAGTTTCAGGTGTACAGCAGTGATTCATATATATATATATATATATCAGTTCAGTTCAGTTCAATCGCTAAGTCATGTCCAACTCTTTGCAACCCCATGAATCACAGCACACCAGGCCTCCCTGTCCATCACCAACTCCCGGAGTTCACCCAAACTCATGTCCGTCGAGTCGGTGGTGCTATCCAGCCATCTCATCCTCTGTCGTCCCCTTCTCCTCCTGCCCCCAATCCCTCCTGGCATCAGAGTCTTTTCCAATGAGTCAGTTCTTCTCATCAGGTGGCCAAAGTATTGGAGTTTCAGCTTCAGCATCAGTCTTTCCAATGAACACTCAGGAC
>NW_011495070.1:7864570-7877780 GCF_000754665.1 Bison bison bison
TGATTTTGGAGCCCCAAAAAATAAAGTCTGACACTGTTTCCACTGTTTCCCCATCTATTTCCCATGAAGTGATGGGACCAGATGCCATGATCTTCATTTTCTGAATGTTGAGCTTTAAGCCAACTTTTTCACTCTCCACTTTCACTTTCATCAAGAGGCTTTTGAGTTCCTCTTCACTTTCTGCCATAAGGGTGGTGTCATCTGCATATCTGAGGTAATTGATATTTCTCCTGGCAATCTTAATTCCAGCTTGTGCTTCTTCCAGCCCAGTGTTTCTCATGATGTACTCTGCATATAAGTTAAATAAGCAGAGTGACAATATACAGCCTTGACGTACTCCTTTTCCTATTTGGAACCAGTCTGTTCTTCCATGTGCAGTTCTAACTGTTGCTTCCTGACCTGCACATAGGTTTCTCAAGAGGCAGGTTAGGTGGCCTGGTATTCCCAACTCTTTCAGAATTTTCCACAGTTTATTGTGAATTTTATACATAGTAGTGTGTTATGTGTTAATTTCAAACTCTTAATCTACCCTTCCCCACCTTTCCCCTTAAACTCACTTTTAACTTCAGAGCCTGAGCTCCTAACCAGTGTCCTGTCATAGGAGCAAACTCTCAAAAACCCATTCCATCCAGTCTCTGGATGGGCATTTTCTGTTCCCGGGAAGTGTTCCATTAAGCAGGTCTGGTAAAGCCCACACCTCACCTCTCTGGACAGCAAGCAGTTTCCCTCAGATGTCTTCAGTGATGCCCACACTGTCTGGTGGAATCAAAGGAACACTGTCTAGTGGAATCTTCCTCTCTCATCAGGCTTTTGAAACCTTTAACCTAGATTTTTAAAAGCTTCTACTTTACCTGGTTCTTGCCTTTCTCCCACCAACGTTCGGAGGAGAGGAGGGCTACAATATGAGTTTATTAGATCAAAGAGATAGACTCAACTCGTACAGCAGCTGAAAGAGATCAGGCTGCTGCGGTCTTTTGTGACGGTGTAAATTTCCAAAAGGCAGAAAGTAAGTCCCACAGCCAGGTTCCCTAAATGTGTTTTTCCACAACGGCATTGGACAGAAGCTCTGGAAAATACAATACAGTGTTCCCATTGGCAGACACAGTAGCGGAACATACACCTCTCTGCTGTGGTCACATCCAGAAGCCCTCACTGATGCCCAGAGCCAGGAGATCAAATTTGCCAACAGAACCAAATGGGAGAAGTGTGGTGATTTCCTCACTTGTGCACTTCGGGGACATCTTCATTCAGAGGCTTCTGTGTACTTTACAGGATACTTCATACAACCTTGGTGGGAGACTGGGTCACAAGGAGGACAGTTTCCCAAGTCAACAACCACTTCCCAAGAAGGAAATCCAGGGGGTTTTTTTCTTCTAGCCACAGAGTCATACTTTTTCTTCAGTTGTTTGTAATGCAAATAAGGGTCATCATTTCAACTTATGTATATAGCAGTACATATTTTCACAGAAATATGTTTGCTTTACTTAACACCTTTATAAGAACACACCTCCTGCTCGCAAGAGTCCAACTGTAGCTTAGTTTCAGGGTCCTAAGTGGAGGACAGCACACAGACTCAGACAGAAGAGGGATTCTCGGGGAGGGGACGGGCAAGGAATGGGTTTCAGAAGCACCTAGGGATTCTTTCAAAGTGCCTTCTCCTGCTGTCTCCACCACCCCACCCAGCCCACCCCAGGAAGCATCCTTACAGTCGAGGGCATGTTGAACCCCTCAGATGTGTCTAAGTGAAAAGAAATCTCAGGTCACTAGAATCCAAAACATTTTCAACAGAAGGGTAACTGGAGTCCTTTAAGTGACAGGTATGACTCTCAGTCCACAAATTAAGGTGTGCAAGCAATATTAAATCTATAGTTCTAGAAATCAGCCAAATTTGGGACTTCCCTGATGGTCCAGTGACTAAGACTCCGATTTCCCAGTGCCAGGGACCTGGGTTCAATCCTGGTCAGGGAAACAGATCCCACGTGCCCCAACTAAGAGTTCCAATGCCACAACTAAAGATTCCAAGTGCCACAACTCAGACCTAGCACGGTCAAATAAATAAATATTTAAAAATCAGCTAAATTTAAATTTGAGCCCAGATGTCTCTAGGCTCATGAGAAAGTATAATCTCAGTCACTCCAATGACCTACCTTCCCTCCCTCCCCTCCTTCAAGGTCACATCGGGTGTCCAGCACACTCTGAGGTGTGAAGGTATTTGAGGAGGTGAAGTACTCTGGTATTTTCCATCTGTCTCACAGGTTCCCATGGAGACGTCACTGTCTTTGGTTCCAAGGGCTTTTTAGGACTGGTGGCACTTTGACACTTTTGTTCACCTAAACCAAACAGTCTGCCAGATATTTCTCCAGCAATGATGGGTTTATTTGGGATCAACAGAGAATGCCAATTTGGAGTCTGCAACAATAAGTCCCCAGCCAGAATAGAGAGGACCCTTTTATGTAGAGGAAAAGGAAGTACGGAGGGCTATAGTAAGCAAAGAGTCTTGGCTTTTCACTGGCTGAGTCCTTGCCAGGAAAGAAGAGGAGTCTTTTTTCTTCCTGTTGGGCTCTGCTATGGTCACAGCGCATGAGAGTTCCCCCTTCTGGTCTCCTGACTATTTTAATTGAGTATCTCCTCAATTATCTTTTTTATACTTTCCTAAGTATTTTTTTAAATATATACCTAAGACAGGAGACTCTCTTAGTGGCTTGGGGGTTCCCAACTGCCTGGATAGCTCATGCAGTGCCTCCTATGTGAGTTCCTACAGCCTCCTCCTGCTCTATTCCAAGGCCTCCATTGATCTCTAGCCCTGGTCTTTCTTCTAGTCTGGAAAAGTCTCCTTTCCCTGTGCTATCTATCCTCTTTACCTCTTCTCACAAAACCCTATTTGCTCTTTCTCAGCAAACCTTCTAAGTTATTCTTCAGGCTCAGGCTTCAGAAACAAAACACAGAAATTCTTGGAAGTTACTTCTTTCTATCCTAACATATACCTCCCTTGAGGCATAGAATCAACTCCAAGTCTGAGTGAGAGAAACAGAAAAGAAAAATCTATAGAACTTAGTGGCACCAAATCTTATTTCATTATATTTTGTATATACTCTTCATGGGTGACTCCCAGTTCTAGCTTTCTAATATATACCTTGAGAGATATTTTGGGGGCTGTTTGCAAAAATCCTCCTAAACTTTCAAAAATCACATTAATGCTGGTGAAATTTAAATTTAAAAATATAAATAAAGGTTCTGGTTAAAGCTTAGAGATTTAAGAGCTGGAAAAAGCATTTTTGCCATCCTTGCAATAAGAAAAAAGCTGGATAAACGTAAAACTAACAACTTTCCTTGAACCTATCAGAAAACCTATATTGCAGGCAAACAACTAACTTAAAACCAAGAGAAAGACAAAGGACTGCAGGGAGAAACAGGATTCAAGTGTTTGCTCACCTGAGACAGATGCTGCCAAATGTGTAAAAGCTGGTAAGAAGATTAAACTAGAAATGTTTAAAGAATTGCTAAAGGCCAAGTGTGGGCCAGCAGGAGGCTGTGAAGTCCCAGGGAGCTGTAGATGCAGGAGGGTTCACACCCTCTTTAGGTTTTTCTTCCAGGAACAGCATGTACTCCCAAAGAAGATGGGGAGAACCCTAACAAAATGTCCTCTGAGGCACTGGTACCCAACCTTTTTGGCACTAGGGACCGGTTCTGAAGAAATTTTTCCATGGACAGAGTAAGGGGAGGGGGGTGGTTTGTGATGATTCAAGTGAATTACATTTATTGTGCACTTTATTTCTATTATTTCTATTCTTATTATTTCTATTCTTATTACATCAGTTCCACCGCAGATCATCAGGCCTCAGATCCCAGAGGTTGGGGACCCCGGCTGTAAGGTGCTAGCTGGGTATGGAGAAGAGTAGCCACTGCCCAAACCCTATTCTGATACATCTGCTTCATCTCCCTTGTGAATTACAGCAGACTTCTTGCACGTGTGTGCATGCCAAGTCACTTCAGTCGTGTCCAACTCTTTGCAACCTATGGACTGTAGCCCACCAGGCTCCTCCGTCCATGGGATTCTCCAGGCCAGAAAACTGGAGTGGGTTGCCATTTCCTCCTCCAATGTATCTTCCTGACCCAGGGATCAAACCCTGGTTTCTTATGTCTCCTGCATTATTGGCAGGCAGGTTCTCTACCACTAGAACCACCTGTGAAAAACTGTAAAATAGACTGGTATCTTCAATATACTGAAAGAGGGGAAAATGTTGATCCAGAGTTCTACATCCGGAAAAAACGTCCTTCTAAAGTATAGAAACAATAAAGACTTTCTCAGACAAACAAAAATGCAGGGACCTATCTACTTGCTGTAGACCTAGCTTATAAGAAAAGTTAAAGGAAGTTTTTCAAGGTAGATACATGTCAGAGCATTGGACCTGCACTAGGAAACAAATAATGTCACAAATGGAACAAATAAAAGGCTTATAAAATCATTTTTGTCTTATTTTAATTGCTCTAAAAATAACTGACTTTATAGCAACAAAATTAACAATATATTATGTGCTTATAGCATATATAAAAGTGAGATATGTGAGACCAATGACACATCAGAGGGAGCAAGAAATTAGGAATATATTGTTAGAAGATTCTGGAACTAAAGGTAGATTCAGATTTTTTTAATGTATATTATAAACCTTAAGGCAACCAATAAAAATATTTTTTAAATGTTGAAAAGGAAGGAAAGACAGAGAAGGAGGTTAAAAGAAATAAATAGACAAAAGAATAGAAAGTAGCTAGTAAGATGATAGAAGTTAATCCAACTATACCAAAAACCACTTTTAATGTGAATAATGTAAGCATATCAGTTAAATGTGTGTTTATACATTTGACAGGAATGATCAGACACAGTTAAGAAAGTACAAGGTAGTCTGGGAAAAAAATTTTTACAAATCATTTACCTCACAAAAACTTGTATCCAGAATTGGTTAAAACTGAACAATAAGAAAAGAAACAATCCAATTTTTAAAATGGACAAAAGACCTGAAAAGATATTTCACCAAAGAAAATATCAACGACAAATAAGCACATGAAAGATGCTCAACAGCATTTGTTACCAGAAAAATGCAAATGAAAACCATAATGTGATGGCACTAAATACTTAGTGTTGTTGTTCAGTCACTATGTCATGTCTGACTCTTTTCCAACCCCCATGGACTGTAACCCACCAGGCTCCTCTGTCCATGGGATTACTGGAGTGGGTTGCCATTTCCTTCTCCAAGAGACCTTCCCAACCCAGGGATGGAACCAGGGTCTCCTGCATTGGCTTCCCTCATAGCTCAATCAGTAAAGAGTCTGCCTGGAATGCAGGAAACCTGGGTTCAATTCCTGGGTCGGGAAGATCCCCTGGAGAAGGAAATGGCAGCCCACCCCAGTACTCTTGCCTGGAAAATCGCATGGAGAGAGGAGCCTGACAGGCTACAGTCTGTGGGGTCAAAAGAGTTGGACTCGACTGAGCGACTAAGCACCCACGCACACTCCTGCATTGGCGGTGGATTCTTTACCACTGAGCCACCAAGGAGGCCACAAACTTATTACAATTGCTAAAATTAAAAAACAAAAAACTGGACAGTACCAAATTCTGGCAAAGATTTGGAGCAACAGGAATTTTCACTACTCATGACCGAGCATACAAAATAGCACAACTGTATTGGAAGACAGTTTGGTCATTTATTATAAAGTTAAATATATGCTCATAAAACAATCTAGGAATCTCAACTCCAAATGAGTTTAAAAATTTATGTTCACAAAAAAAGTTATATAAGAATGTTTATAATAATGTTATTCAAAGTCGCCCAAACTGAAACAACCAAGACGTCCTTCAACCAGGTAATGGACAAACGTATAGTCCACACAATGGACTGTGACTCAGTCATAAAAATGAATGCACTTTGGATTCACACACAATGATGATGAATTTTAAATGCATCCTTTAAGTGAAAAAAGTCAGACTCAAAAGGCTACACATTGGATGATTACATCTTTATGAAAATTATTGAAAAGGCACTTTTATAGGGACAGAAAATAGGTCAGTGGTTGCCAGGGGATGAGGCGAAAGGGAGGGGTATTCTACAAAGGGGCTGTACCTGGTATTTCTCAGGGTGATAGGATGCTCTGTGTGGTACAGGGGTGGTGGAAAATGGCTCTGCATGTGTCCAACTCCACACGGCTGTGCACTACAAAGTATGAGCTTTACTACGTGCATATGGAAAAAAGAAAAAATCAACCAGGATGTCAAGGAGATCCCTATTGGGAGAAGGAATGCGGAAAAATACTATGGGCTGAGTGGCAACTATTAAGTATGTTGAAGAACAGAAAAAACGAAGAGCAGTAAATATAGTGTCACGACCTCAAAATCATTGGTGCACAACCTCTTCACTTTCGCCCACTGTGAGCAATGGATGAATGCTGTGTTAATGGAAGCTCCTAGGAGCAAGGCCTGTGTTTGTCTCCCTCTAGAGGCAGGCAGGTTACAGAACAGTGTCCCGCCAACTTGAGTAATCTACACTCACTCCTTTTAAAACTTCTTATGTGTGGTCAACTCATAATGTTGATGTCTTTTATCATCTTGTTTTAAGAATATGTATAAACATATAAATATACCCATTTCTGCTTACAATTATATATACAGTATGAACTAACAAAATTATAAATCAGATACAAAGAAAACTGTAATCCCAGTAAAGCCCAATCTAATAACCTTAAATTGGTGAAACCAAATCACGGCTCACAGTGTTGTTGGGTCTTCTGAGGTAAGCATTCCTGACGACTTTAGGACTACTCAATGTTGCTGCCGTTACTCTGTTTACAAACGATGATCACAAACCTCCTTTTTTACAGCCCACCTGACATCATGTAAGATGGCTTGAAGAGGGTGAACCTGAAATCACTTCCCACATGAACACCATCACAACCATTACTAGACTCTGTTAAGATTATTCTATTTCCATCTGCACCTAACCCGTGATCAATGACATGAATTCGGGTTAAACTTGGTCCTTGTCCTCTGTGTGAAGTGTGAAGATATCATGAGGATTCACACAGGCGTGGTTTGTCTGTGTTTGAGGAGAAAAGACTGCTGGCGATTATGGCTCTGCTCTCTTTGTTCTGAGTCTCTGCCTGCTTCAGAAGATCCTGACAAGAAGAAGGTGCAAAAGCCACCCTCAGGTGGGATTTTAACATCTTGCACCACCACACTGATCTGTTTTGAATGACTTGGAACTCAAGGTTACAGTAATGCTTTCAAGGTCGAAAAGTAAATCATTTATAAGTGGGCAGCACTCATAACTCATCAATTTGAATAGAAAAATTTTTTTTAAATTGTTTGACACCTGATTCTGTTGATTAACCTGTGATTTGGAGAAATTTGTGCCATAACAATGAATAGTCATGTGTTAACTCTGGAGCATTTTTTGCTATATGTCATACAAGAATAAAGCATGCCTTTGAATTTTTGCAATGGGGCAGCCAGTTTTTAACTGAATTTGCCGGAAAGCAAGTTAGGGGCTGGACCAGGGCTGCATCAGAGAAAGACACTGACAGGATTTTTTTTAGTAGCACTGAATGCAGCTCCTGGTTGTGTAGCTCCAGTGACAAAAGTGTCAGTGATCCCCCTGCTCCCTTCCTGCCCTGCACATGTTCCCAACACCACGCTTGAGAAACAGCTGCAGGAAAGTGGACACATGTGTGGGTGATGGAGCCGGAGCCTGGCAACCACACACACCAGCCGTATTTTGGGGAGGCAGGGCAAATCATCAGCCTCTCTGTGCTCTGTTCACTCATCAAGGAAGTAATGTCATTCGTTGTCGTCCATTCACTAAGTCGTGTTCGACTCTGCGACCCCATGGACTGCAGCATGCCACGCTTCCCTGTCCTTCAACACCTGAGAGTTTGCTCAAATTCATGTCCATTGAGTCAGTGATGCTATCGAACCATCTCATCCTCTGTCGCCCCCTTCTCCTGCCTTCAATCTTTCTCAGCATCAGACTGTTTTCCGAAGAGTCAGCTCTTAGGATCAGGTAGCCAAAGTATTGGAGCTTCAGCTTCAGCATCAGTCCTTTCAATGAATATTCAGGGTTGATTTCCTTTAGGATCGACTGTTTTGATGGCAATAGTGATGTGGTTGAAATGGGGAGATGCACATAACATCCTGAGAGAAAAGCTTGATACTGGGACATAATCTATAAATGTTAGCTGTTACTATTGTCACACTTAACGTGTTGGGTTGGAATCACCCATTTCCCCTTTTTGCTTTAAACTCAACTGGTCTATGAGTTCTGGAAGGATAGGGACCATAACTTCTTGCCTCTGTTCCCACGGTCCCAAGCACACAACACTCAATCAAGGTGTTTTGAACTGAAGAGAGAGAATAGAATTGGAAAATTGTTTGAGAGAGCAAAGAGATTGCAACCAAGTAAGGGACAGAAACGAGTCATTTTCACCCTGGAGTGGAGGATAGTAATGGCTGTGTGCCCCCCTAGAGTCAATCTGTGTACCAACATAATTTCATCTCAATGCATTTAATGGAATTTTTCTCACAAAGCCTTCTGGTAGACTACCGGAGAGGATCCTGTAACTAAAGGTTGTTTTCTCTGCTGCAAAATAGACCTGAATGCTAACCAATTTTTAAAAAAAGTCTCATTCTAAGGTACTGGAAATGGTTGCGATTTGGGTGTTGGATATACTTTATCAATACATACCTATAATCTTAAAATTTGCACAATTTACTGCATGTGTTATACCTCCAAACAAAATCTTAAAAGGCCCTTCGCCTGTCCGTAGCAATTCTATCTGACACATGTTTAAAAGATCACCATTGCTACCCCCACTGTCCTTTCCTTGGTACCTCCCAAAGGCATCCTGTGTACACACGGTATATAAAATTACATGAAATTTACAGCTTACCATGAATAGGAAAAGCCTCAAGGCTTCAAAACATGAAAGCGCTTTGCTAAAGAGCATCTGAAATTAACGTTCACATAATCTATCCACCAGAGGGCGCCAACACAGCCCTAATCATAAGAACACACTGACCTAGCAAGCCAACCTATCAACCTTTCTAGACAAGAACTGCAGTTTCCATACACAAGCAGTTATCAATTTCTAGGTTCCTAGGAAGGCAGATGAAATTTTATTAAAGTCAGATTTAATTCATGGGTTTATTTCTTCTCCTCAACAGTAGACATGCTGTAATAATAAGAGGCATCTTGATGTCATAAACACTAATAAATGCCTAATAAGGAGATGGACACAGAAATAAGGATAGTTTACCTTTGTATTACCTCTAATGCTTTACAGGTTAGGCAGAGAAGTGAGTTCTGGCATTTGTTCTCCTTAATATGTGAATATAATTTATAAATATGGTGTGTGGTACCCATTAGAGATGAAAAAATAGTTTCCACTGGATCCATGGATGACCACAGCTAACAAACAAACATGCAAATTAGAAAAAGGCACATCGGTGAAGTCTGGGGCAAAGCTTGGTGAGCAGGAATAAGGGATGGATTTCAAGTCCCACTTTCTCCTACCAGGCAGCTCTGCACAGGACTAACTGAAAAGGCATGCTTGAGGGTAGTTTTTAATTCTCTTTCTGCCCAATTATTAGATAAGAACAATAATTTTTATCTCTTGTAAAATGCAGTTCCAAGACAAGTTGCCCACCTGCCCCCTTCCAATCAGAACACTAACCTTAAGTACTTCCTTAAAGAAACATTCTGGATCCCCCACTAAGCTTTGGAAATGAAACCTTTCCCATCCTGTTCTCTGCTTTCAGTCTATCCTACTAGAAAGGTTTTGCTGTTATTTGCCAAGTAGCCTTTTTCTTTATAATCTCCATTTCCTGATCACTCCCTAGCCCCTCATTTTCGTAACTGACTTTTTCTCATGGGTTGAAATTTATTGTAGGAGGAACCTGAAAGTAGGCATGTGTTTCAACATCGTGCAGTTGACCGTGTCTCAGTTCATACCGTAACTGACCTCACAACAGCTCTTAACCCTGAGGATCACTCTGTCCTCTGGAAAGTTTCTTCATTTGGCTTCTAGGACACAGCTCTTTGGATTCTCCTTCTCCTATATGGCTGCTCCTTCTCAGTCTCCTGAATTGATTCCTCCTCATATTCCTGATTTCTAGGTGTTGACATCCATGAACCATCCTCTCTCCTGCTCCGTCTACACCCTTGCCTTGGGGATCTCACCTGGCCTGTGGGTTTACACACCATCTATCCACAACAACTCCCACATTTATATCTCCTTCGGTCTCTGCCCTGAACTCCAGATTCATATTCAACTGCCTTCTCCACATCTCCATTCAGATGTTTAAAGGCAGCTCAGACTAGACATGCCCAAAGCAAACCCTTTCTCTGCCTGCCATGCATACCTCCCACAGCCTTTCACCTGGGCAAATGGCACTCCCCCTTTTTTTAGTTGCTCATATGGAAAACCTTGGCAGCATCTTTGGCTCGTCTCCTCCTCTCACTCTCCACATCAGCAACATCAGTTGGCTCCAGATTTGAATATGTCCAGAAATGGGCTACTTCACACCACCAGCTGCCACTCAGGTGGAAGTCAACATCACCTCTTGGCCAGGTTTTTTCTTTAGCATTTATTTATTTGGCTGCACTGGGTCTGAGCTCTGGTACACGGGATCTTCACTGTGGTTCACGGGTTTCTCTCTAGTTGTGGTGCAGGTTCAGGTGTCCCACAGCATGTGGGATCCAGTTTCCTGAATGGGGACCAAACCCACGTCTCCCACATTGGAAGGTAGACTCTTAACCCCTGGACCCCAGGGAAGTCCCTTGGCCTGGATTATTGCAACAGTCTTCTAATTCATTTCCGTGACTCTACCCTTCCTCCCCACTCCACTCTCCAACCAGAGTCAAATTTCTTCGCCACAGTTGGGGGATCCTAAGTGAAGTTAAGTGAGATCATGTCTCTCTTCTGGATAACGTGTTCCACCTCCCGCAGTGAAACCAAGGAGCTTGAAAGTGCCTTTTAAGGCTCTACATGGGCAGCTGTGTTTTGGAGGAGGAAATGGCAACCCACTCCACAGAGGAGCCTAAAGGGCTACAGTCCACAGGGTCAGGCATGACTGAAGAGGCTGAGTACACACACACATAGTGTGTGTGTGTGTGTGTGTGTGTGTGTTTGATCACTGTCTTCCCCACCAAGGAAGTAACCTCTCTGATAGAAAGCATTTTGTTCCATTCATTGTTACAGCTCCAGTACCTAGAAAAATGCCTAGCATATAGCAGATGTTCAATACATATTCGTTGGATGAATGTTGAATGAATCTAGCCAGTTTATACACTGACTAAAAGTTACTTGCAATATATAAAACAAAATGTATTAAAGTTTAGCTTAAAGTTTTCCAGAATTGGGTATCTTAAAAGGCATAGAAAGAAATAAGGTGTTTACTCTTGAAGTACATTGACACCATATAATGATTGATGAACTGAAGCACTGACTTCATGAACTGAACTGGACTGAAATCCACCATCTTTGTGTTCTGTGAGTAGATTGCCTCAAGATAATTGGGCCGAACAGAGCTACTAGCTGACATTACTTAACCCCTTGTTGGCCTTGTGTTGAATTACAAAACGTTAAATTTACTATATGTTTGTTCATTTTCACCAATTAGTATTAAATTATATCATTAAATACATGTTATATAACTGAATATATTATGAATATAATGGTTCACTATTGCAAATGCTGAAGAACCAGGCTGATGCACTATGAGGAAATATCCATCAGAGAAGTCAGGAATTGTGTTCTATTTCTCATCCTACTGGGGCTGAGATGGTAAAGAATCTGCCTGCAATGCAGGAGATTCAGGTTCAATCCCTGGGTCGGGAAGATCCGCTAGAGAAGGGCATGGCAACCCACTCCAGTATTCTTGCCTGGAGAATTCCGTGGACAGAGGAGCCTGGCAGGCTGCAGTCCATATGGTCACAAAGAGTCAGACACGATTGAGTGACTAACATTTTCACTATCATCCTATTGTCAAATCTAATTGTGTATGTTAAAGATTTCTTGAGGAGAGCTGTTAGTATATTAAAATATATTTACCGAAATTCAATACATGATTCAAATGACATATAATTTTAAAATACTTGTGAAAACCACATGATAAATTCATTTAAAACAGGGTGTAACTAAGGGACAAATTTTACTTAAAGTACTATATTAATAGCTAACCTAATTCAATAGTAGACTAGTTGCTGTTGTTGTTCAGTCGCTCAGTCATTTCTGACTCTTTTCGACCTTATGGACTGCAGGCTCCTATGTCCTCCACTATCTCCCAGAGTTTGCTCAAATTCATATCCATTGAGTCAGTGATGCTATCTGACCATCTCTTCCTCTGCCACCCCCTTCTCCTTCTGCCTTCAATCTTTCCCAGCATCAGAGTCTTCTCCAATGAGTCAGCTCTTCATATCAGGTGGCCAAAGTACTAGAGCTTTAGCAACAGTCCTTCCAAACAATATTCAGGGTTATTTCCTCTCGGATTGATAGGTTTGAACTCCCTGAAATCCAAGGGACTCTCAAGAGTGTTCTCCAGCACCACAATCCAAAAGCATCAATTCCTCAGTGCTCAGCCTTTTTTATGGTCCAGCTCTCACATCTGTACATCACTACAGGAAAAACCATAACTTTGACTACACAGACCTTTGTCAGCAAAGTGATGTCTCTGCTTTTTAATATGCTGTCTAGGTTTGTCATAGCTTTCCTTCCAAGAAGCAAGCATGTTTTAATATGGCTGCAGTCACCATCCGCAGTAATTTTGGATCCCAAGAAAATAAAATCTGTCACTACTTTCACTTTTGCCCCCTTCTATTTGCCATGAAGTGATGGAACCAGATATCACGATCTTACTTTTTTTTTTAATCTCAGTTTTATTTATTTATTTTACTTTACAATATTGTATTGGTTTTGCCATACATTTACATGAATCCACCATGGGTGTACATGTGTTCCCCATCCTGAACCCCCCTGCCACCTTCCTCCCCATCCCATCCCTCTGGGTCATCCCAGTGCACCAGCCCCAAGCACCCTGTATCATGCATCAAACCTGG
Source organism: Bison bison bison (assembly GCF_000754665.1). Classification (NCBI taxonomy): domain Eukaryota; kingdom Metazoa; phylum Chordata; class Mammalia; order Artiodactyla; family Bovidae; genus Bison; species Bison bison. The sequence continues at coordinate 7,877,671 of NW_011495070.1, forward strand.
ACTAGTGATTCATTTCACATGTGATAATTTACATGTTTCAATGCCATTCTCCCATATCATCCCACCCTCGCCCTCTCCCACAGAGTCCAAAAGCCTGTTCTATACATCCT
>NW_011495070.1:7878314-7878808 GCF_000754665.1 Bison bison bison
GATAAAAGCCATTCTGCCTGGCATGAAATGGTACCTCATAGTAGTTTGATTTGCATTTCTCTGATAATGAGTGATGTTGAGCATCTTTTCATATGTTTGTTAGCCATCTGTGTGTCTTCTTGGAGAAATGTCTGTTTAGTTCTTTGGCCCACTTTTTGATTGGGTCGTTTATTTTTCTGGAATTGAGCTGCAGGAGTTGCTTGTATATTTTTGAGATTAATTCTTTGTCTGTTGCTTCATTTGCTATTATTTTCTCCCATTCTGAAGGCTGTCTTTTCACCTTGCTTATAGTTTCCTTTGTTGTGAAGAAGCTTTTAATTTTACTTAGGTCCCATGTGTTTATTTTTGCTTTTATTTCCAATATTCTAGGAGGTGGGTCATAGAGGATCCTGCTGTGATTTATGTCGGAGAGTGTTTTGCCTATGTTTTCCTCTAGGAGTTTTATAGTTTCTGGTCTTACGTTTAGATCTTTAATCCATTTTGAGTTTATTTTT
>NW_011495070.1:7878908-7882182 GCF_000754665.1 Bison bison bison
TGTTAGAAAGTGTTCTACTTTCATTCTTTTACAAGTGGTTGACCAGTTTTCCCAGCACCACTTCTTAAAGAGATTGTCTTTTCTCCATTGTATATTCTTATCTCCTTTGTCAAAGATAAGGTGTCCATATGTGCGTGGATTTATCTCTGGGCTTTCTATTTTGTTCCATTGATCTCTATTTCTGTGTTTGTGCCAGTACCATACTGTCTTGATGTCTGTGGCTTTGTAGTAGAGTCTGAAGTCAGGCAGGTTGATTCCTCCAGTTCCATTCTTCTTTCTCAAGATTGCTTTGGCTATTCGAGGTTTTTTGTATTTCCATACAAATTGTGAAATTATTTGTTCTAGTTCTCTGAAAAATACCATTGGTAGCTTGATAGGGATTGCATTGAATCTATAGATTGCTTTGGGTAGTATACTCATTTTCATTATATTGATTCTTCCAATCCATGAACACAGTATATTTCTCCATCTATTTGTGTCCTCTTTGATTTCTTTCACCAGTGTTTTATAGTTTTCTATATATAGGTCTTTTGTTTCTTTAGGTAGATATATTCCTAAGTATTTTATTCTTTTCATTGCAATGGTGAATGGAATTGTTTCCTTAATTTCTCTTTCTGTTTTCTCATTGTTAGTGTATAGGAATGCAAGGGATTTCTGTGTGTTGATTTTATATCCTGCAACTTTACTATATTCATTGATTAGCTCTAGTAATTTTGTGGTGGAGTCTTTAGGGTTTTCTATGTAGAGGATCATGTCATCTGCAGTGAGAGTTTTACTTCTTCTTTTCCAATCTAGATTACTTTTATTTTCTTTTTCTGCTCTGATTGCTGTGGCCAAAACTTCCAAAACTATGTTTAATAGTAGTGGTGAGAGTGGTCACCCTTGTCTTGTTCCTGACTTTAGGGGAAATGCTTTCAATTTTTCACCATTGAGGATAATGTTTGCTGTGGGTTTGTCATATATAGATTTTATTATGTTGAGGTATGTTCCTTCTATTCCTGCTTTCCGGAGGGTTTTTTTTTTTTTTAAATCATAAATGGATGTTGAATTTTGTCAAAGGCTTTCTCTGCATCTATTGAGATAATCATATGGTTTTTTCAATTTGTTAATGTGGTGTATTACATTGATTGATTTGTGGATATTGACGAATCCTTGCATCCCTGGGATAAAGCCCACTTGGTCATGATGCATGAGCTTTTAAATGTGTTGTTGGATTCTGATTGCTAGAATTTTGTTAAGGATTTTTGCATCTATGTTCATCAGTGATATTGGCCTGTAGTTTTCTTTTTTTGTGGCATCTTTGTCAGGTTTTGGTATTAGGGTGATGGTGGCCTCATAGAATAAGTTTGGAAGTTTACCTTCCTCTGCAATTTTCTGGAACAGTTTGAGTAGGATAGGTGTTATCTCTTCTCTAAATTTTTGGTAGAATTCAGCTGTGAAGCCGTCTGGACCTGGGCTTTTGTTTGCTGGAAGATTTCTGATTACAGTTTCAATTTCTGTGCTTGTGATGGGTCTGTTAAGATTTTCTATTTCTTCCTGGTTCAGTTTTGGAAAATTGTACTTTTCTAAGAATTTGTCCATTTCTTCCACATTGTCCATTTCTTCCATTTTATTTGCATATAGTTGCTGAAAATAGTCTCTTATGATCCTTTGTATCTCTGTGTTGTCTGTTGTGATCTCTCCATTTTCATTTCTAATTTTGTTGATTTGATTTTTTTCCCTTTGTTTCTTGGTGAGTCTGGCTAATGGTTTGTCAATTTTATTTATCCTTTCAAAGAACCAGCTTTTGGCTTTGTTGATTTTTGCTATGGTCTCTTTTGTGGTTTTTTTTGCATTTATTTCTGCCTTAATTTTTAAGATTTCTTTCCTTCTACTAACCCTGGGGTTCTTCATTTCTTCCTTTTCTAGTTGCTTTAGGTGTAGAGTTAGGTTATTTATTTGACTTTTTTCTTGTTTCTTGAGGTATGCCTGTATTGCTATGAACCTTCCCCTTAGCACTGCTTTTACAATGTCCCATAGGTTTTGGGTTGTTGTGTTTTCATTTTCTATGCACATACATATGCATTTATATTCATAGTTTAATTTCTTTTTTGATTTCTTCTGTGATTTGTTGGTTATTCAGCAGCATGTTGTTCAGCCTCCATATGTTGGAATTTTTAATAGTTTTTTCTTCTGTAATTGACATTTAATCTTACTGCACTGTGGTCAGAAAAGATGCTTGGAATTTCAAATTTTTTGAATTTACCAAGGCTAGATTTATGGCCAGGATGTGATCTATCCTGGAGAAGGCCCGTGTGCACTTCATAAAAAGGTGAAATTCATTGTTTTGGGGTGAAATTTCCTATAGATATCAATTAGGTTTAATTGGTCTATTGTGTCATTTAAAGTTTGTGTTTCCTTGTTAATTTTGTTTAGTTGATCTATCCATAAGTGTGAGTGGGGTATTAAAGTCTCCCACTATTATTGTGTTATTGTTAACTTCCCCTTTCATACTTTTTGGCATTTTCCTTATGTATTGAGGTGCTCCTATGTTGGGTGCATATATATTAATAATTGTTATATCTTCTTCTTGGATTGATCCTTTGATCATTATGTAGTGTCCTTCTTTGTCTCTTTTCACAGCCTTTGTTTTAAAGTCTATTTTATCTGATATGAGTACTGCTACTCCTGCTTCCTTTTGGTCTCTGTTTGCATGGAATATCTTTTTCCAGCCCTTCACTTTCAGTCTATGTGTGTCCCTTGTTTTGAGGTGGGTCTCTTGTAGACAACATATATAGGGGTCTTGTTTTTGTATCCATTCAGCCAGTCTTTGTCTTTTGGTTGGGGCATTCAACCCATATACATTTAATGTAATTATTGATAAGTATGATCCCATTACCATTTACTTTATTGTTTTGGGTTCGAGTTTATACACCCTTTCTGTGTTTCCTATCTACAGAAGATCCTTTAGCATTTGTTGGAGAGCTGGTTTGGTGATGCTGAATTCTCTCAGCTTTTGCTTGTCTGTAAAGTTTTTGATTTCTCCATATTTGAATGAGATCCTTGCTGGGTACAGTAATCTGGGCTGTAGGTTATTTTCTTTCATCATTTTAAGTATGTCCTGCCATTCCCTCCTGGCCTGAAGAGTTTCTATTGAAAGATCAGCTGTTATCCTTATGGGAATCCCCTTGTGTGTTATTTGTTGTTTTCCCCTTGCTGCTTTTAATATTTGTTCTTTGTGTTTGATCTTTGTTAATTTGATTAATATGTGTCTTGGGGTGTTTCGCCTTGGGTT
>NW_011495070.1:7882352-7893179 GCF_000754665.1 Bison bison bison
ATGATTCAAATGTTGGGGCATTTAACATTGTCCCAGAGGTCTCTGAGGTTGTCCTCATTTCTTTTCATTCTTTTTTCTTTTTTCCTCTCTGTTTCATTTATTTCTTCCATTCTATCTTCTACCTCACTTATCCTATCTTCTGCCTCTATTATTCTACTGTTGGTTCCCTCCAGAGTGTTTTTTATCTCATTTATTGCATTATTCATTATATATTGACTCTTTTTTATTTCTTCTAAGTCCTTGTTAAACCTTTCTTGCATCTTCTCAATCCTTGTCTCCAGGCTATTTATCTGTAACTCCAATTGTTTTCAAGGTTTTGGATCATTTTCACTATCATTATTCAAAATTCTTTATCAGGCAGATTCCCTATCTCTTCCTCTTTTGTTTGGTTTGGTGGGCATTTATCCTGTTCCTTTACCTGCTGGGTATTTCTCTGCCTTTTCATCTTGTTTATATTGCTGTGTTTGGGGTGGCCTTTCTGTATTCTGGCAGTTTGTGGTTCCTCTTTATTGTGGAGGTTCCTTGCTGTGGGTGGGGTTGGACAGGTGGTTTGTCAAGGTTTCCTGGTTAGGGAAGCTTGTGTCGGTGTTCTGGTAGGTGGAGCTGGATTTCTTCTCTCTGGAGTGCAATGAAGTGTCCAGCAATGAGTTTTGAGATGTCAGTGGGTTTGGTGTGACTTTGGGCAGCCTGTATATTTAAGTTCAGGGCTATGTTCCTGTATTGCTGGAGAATTTGCATGGTATGTCTTGCTCTGGAACTTGTTGGCCCTTGGGTGGTGCTTGGTTTCAGTGTAGGTATGGAGGCATTTGATGAGCTCCTATCGATTAATGTCCCCTGGATTCAGGAGTTCTCAGGATTTGGACTTAAGCCTCCTGTCTCTGGTTTTCAGTCTTATTCTTACAGTAGCCTCAAGACTTCTCCATCTATACAGCACGGATGATAAAACATCTAGGTTAATGATGAAAAGTTTCTCCACAGTGAGGGACACCCAGAGAGGTACACAGAGTTACATCGAGAAGAGAAGAGGGAGGAGGGAGCTAGAGGTGACCAGGAGGAGAAGAGGGGGAATCAAAAGGGTAGAGAGCAAGCTAGCCAGTAATCACTTCCCTATGTGCTCTCCACAGTCTGGAACCCTCAGAGATGTTCACAGAGGTACACAGAGAAGAGAAGAGGGAGGAAGGAGACAGAGGTGGCCAGGAGGATAAAAGGGGGAATCAAAAGGAGAGAGACAGATACAGCCAGTAATCAGTTCCCTAGTGTTCGCCACAACTCGGAACACACAAAGAGATTCACAGAGTTGGGTAGAGAAGCAAAGGGGGAGGGGGGAGATAGAGGCAACTTGGTGGAGAAAAAGGAGAGTCAAAAGGGGGAGAGAGCAATCAGGCCAGTGATCTTGCTCCCAAGTAAAAATGGGTACTGAAGATTGGGTTCTTAAAGGTACAAAGTTGATAACAAATACCAAAAAGCAAAGATTAAAAATCTAGAGTTAGAGGTTAGATTCTCAAAAATATAATATATTTTTTTAAAGTCACAAAAATTATAAAATATATATATTAAAGTTTGCTTTGAAATAGGGTCTTTTTTTTTTTTTTGCAAGGTAACAGTAGGTTATAAAAATGAAAATTAAAGGAGTAATAGGGGACTTAAAATGAAAAAAAAATTTTTTTAATGAAACAATGATAATAGTAAAAATATATCTAGGACTTTCTCTGGAGCTGTTGCAGACAGTGTGGGGTCAGTTCATTTTCAGACAGTTCCTTGGTTCAGCTTGTACTTCTCAAGGTCTATAGGCCCCTTCCTATGTAGTCGGTGCTAACTACAGGGTTTTAATCTATTGCACCTGTCACTTCCAAAGCGGTTCCCTCTGTTTATTTTAGCTTCTTCTGTTTGCTGTTTGTTCTGTTTGTTCCCTCTGTTTACTGGTCTCTTCAGTGTCTAATTTCCTCCCTGACACAAGGCAGGCGGTGGTAGTCACTTTTTTTAGGCTCATTTGTTCAGTCGTGTTGTGGGGAGGGAGGAACACTGCAAACAAATATCACTAGCGTGTGCTCACAGTGATTCAGCCACACTGGGTTTGCCCCCACTCACGGCATGTGTGCTTTCCCAGTCTACACTGCTCAGACTCTAGTTTGCTCTGCCGGGAACTGTCTGATGCTGGCCCTGGGTTGCATGCACTCCCCAGGTCTAAACCACTCAGGTTCAGGTTCTCGAGTACTCCACAAAGGTGCAGACTTGGTTGGGCCTGCGTTTTGTGCCCATCCCAGATCTGAGCAGCTCAGGTGACCAGGTGCTTGGTGAGTACAGTCGTCTCCAGTTGAAGGCTGTGACTTATCGCCTCCCTCATCCCAGCCGCTCAGTTTTCTGGGTGTACAACGGGCGAGCCGTCTCAGGTGTGCCGTGTGTCTCTTCTGGGGAGCTGATCTCTGGCTGCGACCCTCCTGGCGGATGTCAACCATCCAGAATCCCAAGAAGTCTTGGTTAGCAACAAAGTCTGCTTACAGTTTGGTATAGGATGCCTCTCTGGGGCCGCGAATGCCCCCTTCCAGCTCTGGCTGCCCTCGCCTGCCTGTCTGGTGGGGGATGGGCCAGTCCTCAGCCAGCTAGCTCTGCTCAGTCCCTTGTTCTGTGAGTGGGCCTGGCGGTGTCTTAGGTTAGGGCTTTTCACAGGATAGCTATCCCACAGTCTGAGTTGCTATCTCAAGCTAGTTCCCTCAGATTGCCCTCAGGGCATTCAGGCCCAGTCCTTACCCTAAGCAATGCAGCCCACACCTCCCTGTCCAGCCCCCGCCTCCCTGTCCAGCCCCCCGCTTGCTAGTGGGGGATGGGAGCATCTGGGCTGCTGCTCCGCTGGGAGTTGCTGTTAGGCCCGTAATCTGTGGGTTTTAATTATTTATTTATTTTTCCTCCTGGTTATTTTGCCCTCTGAGATTCCAAGGCTCACCACAGACCCACCAGAGAGAGTGTTTCCTGGCATTTGAAAACTCCTCTCTTTTTAAAGACTCCCTTCCTGGGACGGATCTCGTCCCTACCTCTTTTGTCTCTCTTTTTATCTTTTGTATTTTGTCCTACCTCCTTTTGAAGACAATGGGCTGCCTTTCTGGGTGCCTGATGTCCTCTGCCAGCATTCAGAAGTTGTTTTGTGGAATTTGCTCGGTGTTCAAATGTTCTTTCGATGAATTTGTGGGGGAGAAAGTGGTCTCTCCGTCCTATTCCTCTGCCATCTTAGGACTGCCTCCATGATCTTACTTTTTTGAATGTTGAGTTTCAAGCCAGATTTTTCACTCGCCTCTTTCACTTTCATCAAGAGGCTCTTTAGTTCCTCTTCACTTTCTGCCATAAGGGTAGGATCATCTGCATATCTGAAGTTACTGATATTTCTCTTGACAATCTTGATTCCAGCTTGTAATTCATCCAGTACAGTATTTCACATGATATATTCTGCATATAAGTTAAATAAGCAAGGTGCCAATATACAGCCTTGATGTACTTCTTTCTCAATTTGGAACCAGTCAATTGTTTCATGTCCAGTTCCAACTGCTGCTTCCTGACCCACATACAGGTTTCTCAGAAGACAGGTAAGGTGGTCTGGTATTCCCATCTCTTAAAGAATTTTCCACAGTTTGTTGTGGTCCACACAGTCAAAGTCTTTAGCATAGACAATGAATCTGAAGTAGATGATTTTCCTGGACTCACTTGGTTTCATCATGATCCAACGAATGTTGGCAATTTGATCTCTGGTTCGTCTGCCTCTTTGAAATTCAGCTTATACCTCTGGAAGTTCTCAGTTCATGTACTACTGAAGCCTAGCTTGAAGGATTTTGAGCATATCCTTGTTAGCATGTGAAATGAGCACAATTGTATGATAATTTGAATATTATTTGGCATTGCCTTTGTGATTGGAATGAAAACTGACCTTTTCCATTCCTGTGGCCACTGCTGTGTTTTCCAAATTTGCTGACATATTGAGTGCAGCACTGTAACAGCATCATTTTTTTAAAAAGGATTTAAATAGCTCAGCTGGAATGTCATCACCTCTACTAGCTTTGTTTGTAGTAATGCTTCCTAAGGCCCACTTGACTTCACATTCTAGGATTTCTGGTTCTAGGTGAGTAACCACATCATCATGGTTATCCAGGTCATTAAGACTTTTCTTGTTTGGTTCGGTGTATTCTTACCACCTCTTCTTAATCTCTTCTGCTTCTGGGAGCGCCTTACCATTTCTGTCCTTTATTGTGCCCATCCTTGCATAAAATTTTCTCTTGAGATCTCCAATATTCTGGAAGAGATCTCTAGACTTTCCCATTCTATTGTTTTCTTCTATTTCTTTGCATTGTTCACTTAAGAAGGTTTTCTTCTCTGCTTGCTCTTCTCTGGAACTTTGCATTCAGTTGGGCATATCTTTCCTTTTCTCCCTTGCCTTTTGCTCCTCTTCTTTCCTCAGCTATTTGTAAAGCTTCCTCAAACCACTTTGTCTTCTTGCCTAGAGAAGAGTATAAATTTAAAATTTCCTATTTCCTTTCTTACATATTTTAGTATTTGATTTTTATCTTTAAAATCAATGCATAGAAATACAAATCCAATATTAATCAGATTGTGTATTTTAATACCTGTGATTATAGAGGTCATGCACCAGGGTGGTTGGAATGTGGGTTTTAGACCTTTATTACCTTGATATGAATTTGCTCTGCCACTTCTTGGTTGTGAGTCTTTGGCAAACTATCTTGTCCAAGTGTGTCCATTTTCTGATAGGGTTGTTGTAAGCAATAATGAGGCTGGTTACAGGTAAACACTTAGAATAGTGATAAGCATAGTGATAAGCATTTTCAACAAATAAATCTATTATTATTAGCTACATACCCTGAGAATAAAGTTCTGCCATCACATTAGCCCCCTTTGTAGCTACTGGGTTGAATTAATCCAGTTTGCACTAATTTGTCAAAAATATCCAAATAGTCTTGTGAAATCACTCCTAAAGAAAGAAAACCTTTAATACAGCAGAGGAATGCTTAGCACCTCCTTCGGAGATGCCAGTTTCTCTCCAGGAATCTTCTGATTACATATACTCCAGATGTCATAATTGGTACTCAGAGCCCTTAGAGATGTGTCCTGAGTCATTGCTTAGAAAAAGCTCTGAGAAAGCCCACAATAAACATTAGCTTCCAATGTGCTTCATTATTGATGTTTAATCTTGAGATAATAACAAAGAGTGTGAAAATCCTGGTTAGTTTACTAATTCTTTTAAGTTTAGATTTTCTTCAGCTCTGTTATCCCAGCACCCATTAACATGCAGATATGCACATACCTACTTATACACACACAATTATATCCCACACACCCCCATTTAAAATGAGTGAAAATGATTTGTTATATAACTATTTTGACCCTAATGTTCATGCTTTTGAATCCTGTTTTAGGGAAGATTTGTATTTTAATAAAGTTCTACATCCTTACCTTAACCTCCTTCCTAGCCTTATTAATTGTATGAGACATGGTAGAGAGGATACAAGGTCCATCCTAGCTTTATTAATTCTATGATATGTGGTAGACTAGCCTTATGTTGAATTTGAAATTGTAGAGTATGTTATGATTTAAGGAAATAATTCAATTCATTCTTTTTTATTATGGAGAGAAAGTGTTAGTTGCTCAGTCATGTTTGACTCTGTGACACCATGGATTGTAGCCCCCAGACTCCTCTGTCTAGGCAAGAATACTGGAGTGAGTTGCCATGCCCTGCTCCAGGGGATCTTCCCAACCCAGGGATCAAACCCAGGTCTCCCACATTGCAGGCAGATTCTTTACCATCTGAACCTTCAGTTCAGTTCAGTTCAGTCGCTCAGTCTTGTCCGACTCTTTGCAATCCCATGAATCGCAGTACGCCAGGCCTCCCTGTCCGTCACCAACTCCTGGAGTTCACTCAAACTCACGTCCATCGAGTCGGTGATGCCATCCAACCATCTCATCCTCTGTCATCCCCTTCTCCTGCCCTCAATCCTTCCCAGCATCAGGGTCTTCTCAAATGAGTCAGCTCTTCACATCAGGTGGCCAACTTAGAACCTTTAGGGAAGTCCAATTATGGAGAGACAGGCAAACCATAGACTTTTTTTTTCCTGATTGGATTTTCTTAATCTTTTTTTAAAAAATGAGGTGAAATTGACATGACAAGCAATGAAGCATAATAAAGAATACAAATCAGGGACATTTAGTGCATTCCCAATGTGATCAGCCACCACCCCTCTCTAGTTTCAAACTTTTTAATCAACCAGAATAATTTCCCACACACGTTGGGTAATCACTCCACATTCCCTCCTTCCTTTATGCCGTTTTACACCTCTGTAAACTTGCCAATTGTGGTTATACCATATAAAAAGGATCATATAATACGTGACTTTTTCTGTTTAGCTTCTTTTACTTAACATAATGTTTTCAAGGTCCATCTATGTTGTATCGTGTGTCAGAACTTTGTTTCTGTTTATTATTGAACAAAATCCCATTGTATTCATATATCACAATCTATTTTTCCATTCATCCATTGATGGGCATTTGGGATGCTGCTATGAATATTTATAATACAAATTTCTGTGTGGATAAATGCTTTAATTTCTCATAGGTAAATACCTAGGAGAGGAATTGCTGGGTCATATGGCAGCTCTATGTTCAGCTTTTGGAGGAACTGCCAAAATGTTTACCGTGGTGACTGCATTATTGTACATTCCCACCAGCAATGTACAAAGATACTTATCCCTTCATATCCTTGCCAATACTTACTTTCCATTTTTGTTGTTGTTTTTATTAATGCTATTCTGAAGGAGATCAGCCCTGGGATTTCTTTGGAGGGAATGATGCTGAAGCTGAAACTCCAGTACTTTGGCCACCTCATGAGAAGAGTTGACTCATTGGAAAAGACTCTGATGCTGGGAGGGATTGAGGGCAGGAGGAGAAGGGGACGACAGAGGATGAGATGGCTGGATGGCATCACTGACTCGATGGACGTGAGTTTTGGTGAACTCCGGGAGTTGGTGATGGACAGGGGGGCCTGGCTTGCTGCGATTCATGGAGTCGCGAGGAGTCGGACATGACTGAGCGACTGAACTGAACTGAATACTAGGGGGTATGAAGTGATATCTCACTGTGGTTTTGATTTGCTTTTTCTAATTATTTTTTAATACTGAATATCTTCTCATGTGCTTATTGACCATCTGTATATCTTTTTGGAGAAATGTCTGTTCATGCTCTTTGCCCATTTTAAAAACTGGGTTGTTTGTCTCTTTGGTTGAGTTGTTAACAGTTCTTTATATACTCTGGACATTAAATCTTTATCAGCTATGCAATTTGCAAATATTTTCTTCCATTCTATAGGTTGCTTTTTCAGTTTTGATAATGTTTTTAATTAGATAAATATTTTCACTTTTTATGAGATCCAACTTATTTTTTGTTGCTCATAATTTTTGTGTCAAATCTAAGAATTCATTGCCAAATTCATACGATCTTCAAATTCATATGGAACCACAAGGAACCCAAATAGTCAAAACATTATTTAAAGAAGAAAAAGGTATAGTACTCATACTTCCTGATTTCAAGACTTATCACAAAGCTACAGTAATTAAAACAGTGTGGTACTGGCATAAGTACCAATGGAATCAAACTGAGATCCCAGAAATTAAACCCAAACATTATGGCCAATTGATTTTTGACAAGGATATCAAGCCCATTCAATAAAGAAAAGAATATTCTCTTCAACAAATAGTGTTGGGGCAACTGGATATCCAAGTGCAAAAGAATGAAGCTGCATCCCTACCTCACTCTATGTACAAAAATTAACTCAAAATGGATCAACAACCTAAACTTAAGAGCTAAAACAATAAAATTAGTAGAAGAAAACATAGGAGTAAATATCTGCCACAGATACTTCTCCACCCTAGTTAACGGTGAATATCTTTCCCATCATAACTTTGCCCAAAGACTATGGGAATGGTAGCAAAGCTGACAGACTTGAATTTTTATCTCTGTCACTCCTCTGTCCACGAAGATAGACACTTCATGAGAAATGTCACTGAAGGTAATCAGAAAGAAGGCAAAAACAAGCAAACAAAAACAATAACCACAACAAAAACAAGTGCCTAAGCTAATCCTAACAAAAAGTATAATTGGCTACGAGTTATAAAACCCAAATACACAAGTTAAACCAAACACATCTTTTGGTTTCTAAATTCTTTGCCAGGAATAAGGATAGTAGTGATTAAGAGCACAGACCCTGGATCCAGAGGGCCTGGATTACAATCCTAGCCTTACTTAGTTGCTTATTATTTTACTTAATCTCTTCATGCCTCAGCTCGCTCACCTTTAAAATAGGCACAAATAATATTAGTGCCTACTTCATGGGATTGTTGCCTAGCACATAGTAACTACTTCAGTGTGTGCTACTATTTCTAGGACTGACAGAGGATGATCAGGCAAAAGAGGTATTTCTATGCTTCCATGATTATGTATACAGTTGCTTGAAAAAGCAGCTTATATTGTGGCCATTAGCATATGCCTTGTAGACCTTCAACTTTGCTGTAACTGAGGAAGGGCTCCAGCTGCTGTGCTCTGAAAACCAACACCGTATTTGCATAAGGTCTCACTTCCCATCAGCTGCTCCTAGCCAGTAACTAAGTGCCTGTAGAAATGCTAAGGGAGGTCATTCCTGGGAGGCAAAGGACTCCTCTTATGGTCAACTTTGGCTCAAGTACTCTTTGACAACCTTGTTGAAATTTCCTTGCTCTGAAGGACAAGCTAGACTTCCTATTCTGCTTTGTCTTCACTCTGGGTCAGTTCTGCATCATGGTCTGATGGCTCTTGCAGCCTTTCCTGTTTCCTTCCCTTTAAATCTCACCTTAGTGTCAGATTCTTAGAGGACTTGGACTAACACAGTTTGGCATTCAAGCTCTCTTAGCTTTGAACTTAACCTATATGCTGCAGTCTTATCTCCTATCTTTTTTTTTTTTAATCTCCTATCTCTTGTGGTTGTTCAGTCACTTAAGTCGTGTCTGACTCTTTACAACCCCATGGGCTGTAGCACACCAGGCTCCTCTGTCCTCCACTATCTTCCAGAATTTGCTCAAATTCATGTTCATTGGGTCGGTGATGCTTTCTAACTATCTCAGCCTCTGTCTCCCCCTTCTCCTTTCGCCTTCAATCTTTCCCAGCATCAGGGTCTTTTCCAGTGAATCGGCTCTTCACATCAGGTGGCCAAAGTATCGGAGCCTAGCAACAGTTCTTGTAATGAATATTCAGGGTTGATTTCCTTTAGGACTGACTGGTTTGATCTCCTACCTCTTAGCTGCTTGTATCTTCCACTCTTGGTTTCCAAATGTGCCTTGTGCTTCTGCATTTCTGAGCCTTTGCCCATGCCCCTTCACCAAGAAAGCACTCACCATCTGGCCATTTTTTGCCTTTTGGATGACACTTGTCACCAGTCATGCATCTCAAATGTCATCTTCTCTAAGCCTTTCAATATCTTTACCTTCTCTAAACCTCAAGGACTCTTGCTTTCGAGCTTTTTACTAAGCTTATTAACAGCAATAATTATTTCTTACTTTAAGCCTTCCAAAGTTCCCCAGGTGTATCAAATAGGCAATCACAAATATGTGTAGGATAGAATTGGAAAATTAGGGGGAATTCTATTCTAGTGAATTTAACTTTTAGTATTCAGGATTTCCAACAGCTTACATCCATTTTGCCTGATAAAGCAACAATGAACTCAGATGAATTAAAAAAAAAATCCCATGTATCAAAGCACTTAGGGCAAAATGTGGCCTGCAGTAATTCAGTTTTAATATCTGCTTGAAATTCTTCATCAGTTTGTCTGATTTCCACCCCTCAAACAGTGATGATGTAAAATTCTGAAGTGAAGTCGCTCAGTCATGCCCAACTCTTTGCGACCCCATGGACTGTGTAGCCTATCAGGCTCCTCTGTCCATGGGATTTTCCAGGCAAGAGTGCTGGAGTGGATTGCCATTTCCTTCTCCAACGTATATGAAAGGGGATTAAGAGACAAAGAAAAGTAGCTATTAAAAAAGGCTTCCTCCTCTAGCAAAGGGCCCTAGGCTTCAGGGCTGGCCCTTCCAGAAATAGAGAAAGGAGATCCTGACATTTTAACAAGCTTTCATGGAGTGAGGTACATATACAGTAATATGAAAGGGCATTGATGGGCTTAATATGTATAGAATCATAGTCCCTCACATATCGTTTAGGGTCATTATTATAGTTGACACGTATCAAATGCTTTTTATTTATGTTTAATCCTTACATAAGACATCCTGGTAAAGGACAGGAAATTGAGACTCTGTGAATACCAGACCACCTGACCTGCCTCTTAAGAAATTTGTATGCAGGTCAGGAAGCAACAGTTAGAACTGGACATGGAACAACAGACTGGTTCCAAATAGGAAAAGGAGTTCGTCAAGCTGTATATTGTCACCCTGCTTATTTAACTTATATGCAGAATACATCATGAGAATCGCTGGGCTGGAAGAAGCACATGCTGGACTCAAGATTGACAGGAGAAATATCAATAACTTCAGATATGCAGATGACACCACCCTTATGGCAGAAAGTGAAGAGGAACTCAAAAGCCTCTTGATGAAAGTGAAAGAGGAGAGTGAAAAAGTTGGCTTAAAGCTCAACATTCAGAAAACGAAGATCATGGCATCTGGTGCCATCACTTCATGGGAAATAGATGGGGAAACAGTGGAAACACTGTCAGACTTTATTTTTTTGGTCTCCAAAACCACTGCAGATGGTGACTGCAGCCATGAAATTAAAAGACGCTTACTCCTTGGAAGGAAA
>NW_011495070.1:7893279-7910459 GCF_000754665.1 Bison bison bison
GCTTTTGAACTGTGGTGTTGGAGAAGACTCTTGAGAGTCCCTTGGACTGCAAGGAGATCCAACCAGTCCATTCTGAAGGAGATCAGTCCTGGGATTTCTTTGGAAGGAATGATGCTAAAGCTGAAACTCCAGTACTTTGGCCACCTCATGCGAGGAGTTGACTCATTGGAAAAGACTCTGATGCTGGGAGGGATTGGGGGCAGGAGGAGAAGGGGACGACAGAGGATGAGATGGCTGGATGGCATCACTGACTCAATGGACGTGAGTCTGAGTGAACTGCGGGAGCTGGTGATGGACAGGGAGGCCTGACGTGCTGCAATTCATGGGGTCTCAAAGAGTCGGACACGACTGAGCGACTGAACTGAACTGAACCAAGTCATGCTAATAGGTCACTGACCCAAATCCCTAAGAAGTTTATGTAGGCGTCTAAAAGATGTATTGATCACATAAAATACACTTCCCCCTCCCCAACCTCACTGCAGGGCTTCTGGGGCAATGTTCTCAGGCAATTCAGTCTAAGGAAGCTGACACTGGATTTGGCACCCAGCCAGAGTACAGCAGGAGTGCCAGTTCAACAGCTTCAAGTAAAGGGTTGTAACTCTTTAACCTGCAGACCTAACCTCTCACCATTTCCGGTTAGGTCTGCAATACTCAGTAAGAACTCCTTAGGTGGCAAACAGGAAGAGGGTGGCTCTTACAAGTATCAGATAGCACCTGCGTGGACGCTCGTGTATTAATGATTTAACCAGGGTGATCACATAAGGGAACAGCCATTGTCCTCTGCCCTCATACTTGTCACTAACAGGCCTGAAAGTGAGCAAGATGGATGGGTCCAGCAAAGAGGAAGAGGAAGAGGAGGACCGTGCCTTCACCAACATTTCTCTTGCAGATGACACAGGTAAGGAAGAAACTGATGACTTCCGAAACATAAAATTCAGCAAATGCTTAGCAGCTTTGTAAAACAATAATTGTTATTGTTTTTATTATGATGGTAAAACATAGTCATTGTAGAAAAAATATAGCTACAAATATAAAACAAAAAAAATGTTTAAGAGCTATTTTTCTTTTTCCTTTAAAATTCAGTGATTATTTTAAAAGCTCCTGTGGTTGAATTACATGTACTTTAAAAATCAATCAACAAATAAAAATATAAAATGTTTATTTCCTGGAGGCTCAGGAAACATGATCTTAAAGTTGTTACTAAAGCAACCTATGATATTATTACCTGAATTTGTTCAATTATAGTCCATTTCTTCTCTGTTCTGTGAAATTTCATCATTTCTGGTAAATGAATTAGGATACTCTGCAATTTGCTTTAAAATCTGTCACAGAACATGTCTGGTTTTTAAGCAAGGACAAAGTTTGCTGAATTCCACATGAAAGAAGGAAAAAGAAGGGAGTGGTGTTTCTAATATGCTGATGGAAGGGATAACTACAGCTCATTCAACACTGGTGAGAAAACAGGCACTGTCTGACTTGGGAGTGCGTGCTCAGTCGCTCAGTCCTGTCTGACTCTTTGTGACCCCATGAACTGTAACTGGCCAGGTTCCTCTGTCCATGAATTTTACAGGCAAGAATTGCTGGAGTGGGTTGCTATTTCCTCCTCCAGGGGTCTTCCACATCCAGGGTTGAACCCGCATCTCCTGCGCCTTGCACAATGTTAACTGGAAAGACTTCACACCTCTAAGTACCCACGCACTGTGTGTGTGCATGTGTATTAGTGGCACTGTTTTGTATCCAAGTTCCCTCAGCAAAATCATAGTTATTAATAGAAGCCAGCAAGACTCAGCTAAGCAATGGGGGTTACTGATTTTGATTAACCGAGAGCAGAGCATGAATATTTAACATCAATTGCTCTTTCATACAGCCACGCTTCTCCACTTTCTCCCTAAATGCTCAGATTCAAAAAGCCTCTTTCTAAAGTGCGGCCAGACAATTAGCACGAACTGCCAGCCAGCTTCCCCTCCTGGCACCACATAAACATGCTGAGGGCTTTGAAAAATCAAAGAGGAGCATTTTCGGCCTTTACGACGGGAGGAAAGGTACAACAAGGTCTGGGGGTTGTCGAAGAAGAGGGATACCGCTGGCCTTCACATGTTCCCATCAGGGCGTTTTAGAAAAATGACAGGGCTGGAGAAGGCAGTGAAGGGAACAAAGACCAGGGAAACTTGCTCCTTAGCTTCTAGAAGGCACGATGAGCGCTGGGCATGCGCTTGGGGAGTCCTATATGCCATGGGCGGGTGCAGCTCCTTCAGACTGCTGGCTTGCTCCGAATTCGCCCCCCATCCCGGGAGAGGATTCTTTCTCGCCTGTAATATGGGCTGGGCCTGAAAGCGATGGTCAGCAAGGTGGAGAAGGAGTCTTTGTGAAACCGAGGTCTTTCATCCAGCCTAGGGCACAGCCTCAACTCTGCCGCCTGTGTCTCAGCCCCTGCCACCCTCACACTTCCCGGCTGGACTGAAAGAGACGAGGACGGGGATTTGAACTCAGGTGTCCAATTCACGGCTGCCAATGGAGAGGGTCTCCATCGAAGTTGCTTGCTAACCGAGTCTGAGGCCAGGGGCATAGACTCAGAATAAACTGATAAACCGGGACGGAGTAAGCAGGATACCCTTGTTAGTGTGAGAGGTGGCAGTGGAGGGAGGGCTTTGAGGGCTCCTGGATCTGACTCAAAGCCTCCTCATTCCTGGTTGTAGATGTCACAGAATCTCAGGGCATCAGGGGCCTTCAGGGGTGGTCCAGCGTGGGAACCAGCAGTGGACTTGAGGCACTAGCTCTAATTCTGCTGTTTCAACATTCCAACATGGAAAATGGAAGTTGCTCCTGTACTTGTGGCAGGAAAGAACTGAAACCCCATGTTCTCTGGCTTTTGGAGATAAGTGTATCAATTTGATGTGTGGATACTGGTTCACTATTGTTAATAAGAGGTTCTTGGTGCTTGATAAATAAAAACAGGAAGACAAATTATTATGAAACAAATGCAGCTTGTTCACAATTTCACATTAGACTGAACTGCATTTCTTTCAATAACATCTCTTTCCATGCTGGCTTTCCTGCTGTTGGTGTGATAAAAAGCAAGTTCTGTGTAAAAATCCATGTAGAACAGGTAATAAGGGTGTCAGTTTGAGCAGGCTGGCAAAGTTGTGAAGTGCCCAGAAGGCCCACACATCCCATTAGGTAAGTTGTTACTGAAGAATGAAATTTTAAAGAAACTGAAATGTTTTTCAGCTTAGATGCAGTATTTTTTTTTTTAATGATTACTAAGTTTTAAGGACATAAACACTTATTAAGGTATTTGGACGTGAATACTTAATTTCTGGAACTGTTTGGTATCTCTCTTGGCCTTGGAGCCCTGAAAAAATTACTTAAAATGAAGGGCATGGTGAACCAAGGTAGTTTGGGAATCTCTGGTCTAAGTGGTACTATTTAAGTCTTTCCCCAAGATTCCGCTCTTGGCCTGCTTTTCCTCTCTCTCTTGTTCCATTCTTACTGTCCATGCTATATACCAGTGACCCTAAAACAGAGCTTGTAAAATAAACTCCTTTACGGCCAAGCAGTGTATCTGTAGGAAACAGGCAATGGCCTGTCATTGTTTATTTCACGCAGTTTCCTAAACAAACTATTGAAATTTCTATACTTATTTCAGTTTATTAGGTTTTCGCATTATGTATCTTTTTGTTTTTAAACTTCTTACTTTTAACGTGGTAAGAAGATTTAACATGAGATCTACTTCCTTAACAGGTTTTTAAAATACTCCTTTAGGAAATTGTTTATTTTTGGCCGCGCTGGGTCTTCTTTGCTGTGCGTGGGCTTTCTCTAGTTGCAGTGAGCAGGGGCTACTCTCCGGCTGTAGGCTTCTCACTCTGGCGATTTCTCTAGTTGCAGAGCACAGGCTCTAGGTGCCCGGGCTTCAGTAGCTGCAGCTCTTGGGCTTAGCTGCCCTGCGCATGTAGGATCATTCCCAGACTAGGGATTGAACCTGTGTCCCCTGCAGGTGGATTCTTAATCACTGGACCACCAGAGAAGTCCTCCCTAACACATTTTTAAGTTAACAATACAGTAGCATTAACCACAGACACAATGCTATTCATGAAATCTCTAAAATAGTCTTACATTCCTGAAATGTTATACCTGTTGACGAGCAATTGCCTCTTTCCTCTCGCCCCAGCCCCTGCAGTCATCATTCTGTTTTGTGCTTCTGAGTCTATTTTAGATACCTCATATGAGTGGAATCATACAGCATTTGTCCTTCTGTGGCTGGCTTATTTTACTTAGTATAACGTCCACAGGGTTGATCCAACTGTGACATATTGCAGGACTTCTTTCTTTTTTAAGGCTGAATAATATTCCATTGTATACATATATCACATTTTTGCTTATCCAGTCATCTGTTGATTGATGTTTGGGTTGTTTCCACATCTAAGCTATTGTGACTAGTACAGCAGTGAATATGAGAGTGCTAATATCTCTTCAAGATCCTGATTTCAATTATTTTGAGTAAATATCCAGAAGTGGGATTACCGATCATACGGTAGTTCCATTTTTAAGTTTCTGAGGAATCTCAATACTGTTTTCCATAGTGGCTGCATCATGTTACATTCCCTTCAGTAGTGTAAAGTGTTTTACTTTCTCCATATTCTTACCAACACTTGTAGTCTTTGGAGGCTTTTTATTTTGATTGCCATCGTAACAGGTGTTGGGTAAGATCTCATTATGATTTTGATTTGCATTTCACTGATGATTAGTCATATTGAGCATCTTCTCACTTACCTGTTGGCCATGTTTATGTCTTCTCTAAGGAAATGTCTGTCGAAGTCTTTTGCCCATTTTTAACTGGGTTATCAATGTTTTTGTAATTGAGGAGCTCCTTACAAATTTTAGTATAAATTAGCCTTTTAAATGACCAGTTATACCATTTGCAAATATCTCACCCCATTCTGCGGGTTTCTTTTATATCCCAGTGATTGTCTCCTTTCTTGTGAAGGAGTGTTTTCATTGATGTAGTCTTCCTTGTCTAGTTGTGCATCGTCACCTACGCTTTTGGTGTCATATCTGTGAAATTATTGCCAAGGCCAGTGTCACAAAGCTTTTCCTCTACAGTTTCTTCTAGGAGTTTTATAGCTTTTGGTCTTACATTTAAGTCTTTAATCCACTTTGAGTTGACTTTTGTGTATGGCGTAAGATAAAGGTCTTCACTTTTCTGTGTGTGAACAGTTTTCCTAACACTAGTTATTAAAGAGATTATTCTTTCCCCATTGCATGTTCTTGGCACCCTGTTGAAGATTAGTTGACCTACACGTATGGATGTATTTCTGGACTCTGTATTCTATAGGGTGGTGTGTATGTCTTTATGTCAGTACCATAAGTTTTGTTTTTTTTTTTTTTTTACTATTTTAATTTCTATGCCTTTGTAATATATATTTTATTACACTGAAATCAGGAAGTGTGATACTTCTAGCTTTGTTCTTTTTTTTCTCTCAAGATTTTTGGGGCTATTTGGGGTCTTTTGTGGTCTCATATTAATTTTAGAATCGTTTTTTCTACTTCTGTAAAAAATGCCTTTGAGATTTTGATAAAAACTGCATTGAGTATGTAGATTGCTTTGGGTGGTATGGACATTTTAACAATATTAAAGACTTATACCCTGAAATTTACAAAACAGTGATGAAAGAAATTAAAGGAGATACAAACAAATTTTGTCATTACACATCTTTTAAATACAGCAGACAGTAATATTAACATGGTTTATTTCACAGTGATATCTCAAGTTTAATTCTTTCAACAAGGATATGCATTGTTTGCACATCAAATATATGGGAACATTATTCATTTCTCAACACCTTTTTCTTGAAACACAGTCCTCTTGGACTAGATTTAATTTTCTACATTTAACTAGGATAAGAGAACAAGAAAAGTTTACTTTTCTCTTAACTCTACTGTAAGAAAGGCAACAGCGATAGTGATGATGAGATAGCAAACAATGCTGAGCCCTGAGCCAGGGGCCCAGCCAGGTGAGGACAGAGGCTTCTGCAGAGCACGTGGCCTCCTCAGAGAGCCCCGCTTCTTCCTGCTTCTAGCTGACTATTGTCATGAAAGAACAGAAATGCAAAAAAAGCAGAATTTTCAAGAGACACCCAAAATACAGATTCTGTTTTGGGGGGGATGGGCAACTTCCTGATTCTTCCATGTTTTCCACCTAATCCTGATTTTAAAAACAATATCATGGAAGTCCAAACAAAACACATCTTCAGAACAGAAGTGACTGCAGAAGAATCTATTTTCAGACTTCTCAAATCTTCATGATTTATCTCTCTTTTGAGCTTCTGATTCATAATCCAACTGCTTGCTAAATACCTAGCTATGTCCCAGTTAAATGATCTCATCTTATCCCATGGGCATCCCCTAATCTGTTCCCACTCCTGATTCATAATTTTAATGAATGGTCCCGTCATCCACCTGGTTCCTTAAGCGAGAAATTCACATGCCATTGTCCCATTCTTATTTCTCACAACCCAATCAAATTGCTTATTCCTGTTGACTTGACCTTGAAAATGTTTTTCAAATCAATCTGGCCTTCTCTACCCCTATCACCACTTCCCTGATTAGGCCCCATTATCTCCCACATAAACCACAGCATCAACTGCCCAACTGTTCTTCCTATTTCAGTTCTTATCCCTTCAAATCTCTCCTCCACACTGACCATATCACTCCCTCTCCCTGCAAAGACCGATCGATGCCTTGCATCCCCTGCTGGATGAAGTTCAAAACACTTAATGTGGCATTTAAAGTCTCCCTCTTCCTGGCTCTGCCTATCTCTTCAGTGTCATTTCCTGCCACATGGCTTCAGCTCAGTAGGAAACACTTAATGTCCTATGGACATGTTGTCTATTTCATGCCTCTGGACTTTGCTCGCACTGCTCTTTGCCTGAAATAATACCACTCACCCTTTCTTACCTGGCTAATTCCTGTTTATTCTTTAAGAACCCACCCAAGCATCACTTTCTCCAGGAAACCTTCCTTGACCTTCCCATACTGATTAAGGTTTCCTTTCTCCTTCCTGAAAACTCGAAGCTTACATTTTTCATAGCATATTTTACGAGCTTGTATGTATATGAGCCCCTCTACCCTCTGCCAAGAGACTGTGAGCTGCTAAAAGATGGAATCTGGGTTTTAAACTGTGTATTTCTGGCACCTAACCCAATGTCTGGTACCTAATAGATGCTCAAAACATTTTTGCCAAATAATTTTGATTGAGTTTCTGTGTACACTGGGATGAAGGCCCCTAGCCAAGAATCGACTCCTAGGGTCAACTTTCTTAAATCATTTCTTTCCTATATCCACTTCCAGGCCAGTTTAGTTCTGCTTTCAGAAAACATTTTTTGACCACTACCATCACATACCAGATAGTAGACAGGACCTGGCTATTTGGAGAATCAGCTCAGATCAGAGTAGCATGGCAGAAAGGGCTTGAACTTGGGAGTCAGAAATGCCTGGGTTTGAGTCCGTTGGACTTTGAGCGAGTTATTTAACATCCCTGAGCCTCAGTTTCCTCAGCTGTGAAATGATCCTAACAATATGTCTCAGAATTGTTTTGAAGATTAAATGAAATAATAAAGGAAGTTTCCTGAAACAGTCTGGTTTACAGTAAGTGCTCAGTATGTTTTAGTTCCTCCTTTGCCCACTTCAAGGAGATCACCCACAAGTTTCTTGAAAGGCTCCAAGATTTGTTCACATCGGTTGTCATGGTAACAGCAGCATCCTGTGGCCACTGGTCTATAAGCCAGGACTGACTGTTGACGTCCTCCTGATAAAGAGGCTTGTGGTAGAAGGGGGAGGTGTGGATGAACAAACTCTTTTAACAAGAGCATGATTCTTTTCTGATACAAATAAGACAGCTCTTCTTTTTCGTCTTCATCCTGGCCCTCACCTTTTCCCTGCCAATGTTCTTCTCAACGCCGTCCTCTTTTATGGCTCAGCCTCCTTCCTGACTCTGCTCGCTAAAAGTCTCCTGGATGATATTCAAAGCTGCTTCTGTGTCTGCTTTTGGCATCAGCCAATTAGCCTTCATTGTAAAGTGGTAATAAGCTTCCCGGAGAAGTGGCACAATTGTTGTGTGCTTTTATTTGGTGCTGCTTTCTACCGCCGTACAGAAAATGTAACAATACCTGCCTCATGCCCTGCTGAAAGGAGGGTGGGTTTGAAAAGCTTTCTGAAGGCCATCTGCCATCCCCTCAGCCATGCAGCAGATCAGACATGAGGCCCTGCATTAGTTAGCACTCCAAGTAAAAGGTATCAAGGGCCTGTATTCCTTTTCATCTCACCCTCCATTATAATGCAGGCTAAAGATGGAAACAGACTGGTGGCTACTCAGCTGGGAGACACACTGAGCCATAGCAGGAGTCTTGCCTGAGACAAGGGAGCAGGCCTTTTTCTGATGGTAAATGGAGCCAGTGTTTGCAGCCAGCAGTTTTCCAAGGTCCCCTACCCTGCTGGTAATGGCTCGACTGGGTTACATTGGACCTCACGGGAGGCTTTGGTGCTGGTGAGAGTCTCAGAGTGGAGGCATCCTTATGTAAGCACACAAGGATGAGGAGAGGGTTGGTCACTTGTGCTGGTCCGGATATGCTCCCTACGTCACCTCAGTTTACACCATCCACCAATTTGGCCATGAATATTAACTTAAAAGATTATTCAGACATCCTTAGAGATGTCAAGAGAGATCATCTCTAGTACAGTAGAAATGTTTCTTGTGGATTTGAACGAGGGTATTCATTGCACCAACGATGGCAGAAAGTTTCAGCAAATCTTAATTGGCATTTGGGATCCGTATGAGTAGAGATAATGACATTGGCTGAGTGAAGTCTAATTTCCTGCAAGCTGAGTATAATATAGATAGTGACATTAAAAATACCTCTCTGGCCCAGTAAAATGCCCTAGAGACTCAGCAGAAGAGATTTAATAAGCAAAAGGAGATTAATTTTGCTTCTCAGTAGTTTCTGAGAATGCTATGACTCTGGGATCACTAATGTATTGCTAGAAATTGTAAGTGCTCTTTCTGTGAAAAAAATCTCCCATCAGAGGAAATCTACTTAACTGTAATAATCTAGCATAATGCAAAACCTAGTTTTAATAAACAAGCTTAAGAAATGGAATATTAGGACAGTATCTAAATATTTTCAGTAATCTAGAGTATTTTCTAATTTTCTTACCAAAACACAAGTAGTATTTTGACTATTACTTTAAAAGACAAAACCACCCATCAACTGCCCTGCATCAGCAATGTGTTTTTTCTTAGATTAGATTGCAATGATTTAGTCACTAAGTTATGTCTGACTCTTGGGACCCCATGGACTGTAGCCTGCCAGGCCCTTCTGTCCATGGAATTCTCCAGGCAACAATACTGGAGTGGGTTGCCATTCCCTTCTCCAGGGATCTTCCTGACCCAGGGATCGAACTCAAACCTTCTGCATTGGCAGGTGGCTTCTTTACTGCTGAGCCACCAGGGAAGCCCCTTTATTAGATTAACAACAAAAATGGGGGAAAGAATGTTAATTTTATATGAAATCCTTCATAATTGTGCTAATTTCTATTTCCTACAGAAAAATCCAGATGAGATTCAAAAGATCAAGGATGAATTTTATTTACCTGAGTTCATGAGTTAAAGAGATGCTTCCCTTCCCTAGGTCCTTTTCCTGCTGAGAAGGGGGCCTATGTGGCTATTTTCCTTATGTGGACATTCATATCACAAAGGCCCCAGTTAGACTGGATGAGCTTTGGACCACTTTGCCTCACAGGCCTCCAGCCTGCCTGATCTGTTCAGAATTTGAGGGTCAGAGCCTGGTTTCCTTAGAGGCCCTTGGAGTTCCTCTGAGAGATCCTGAGAAAAGAGAATCTGGAGTGCAGAGAGAAGGAGGCTAACTCTAAAAGAACAGGGCAGACTGGAGGGACCAGCGTTAGCTGTGTTCATCAACACTTGAAATAGAATTTTTGAATGATCCCAAAGCTCTCAGTGACCCTACAGGAAATAGTATTTACTCCAATCACAGAATCAGTTACTGGAAAAGCTGTTTCAGAAAGACATGTTGTGTTTTCACGGATAGGCTTCAGCCTTCTTTCTCATCCTTGGACTTGACACTGGAAATAGAAGGGACTCAGTGGCAGCCCACATGAATGGTCCAGGAGAACAGAGAGCCTCCCTCACTGCCTTTCTGTAAGAACGACCTGGGTCTTCTGTCCACCAGTCTCCCAGGGATGCTCATGGCAAAGAGTAGCCTCTTTTTAGCCCTTACTGGCTTGCTTCCCCATTTAATCATTGTTTCCCTGTTTTTTCACACATGTATTTCATTGTCAGCTTAATGATTTTGGCTGTGCACATGCGTGGTTTTCTCCTTGCTGGTACCATGACACTCTAAAAACTGTTGGGAAAAGCTTGCATTTTAAGACATATTCGTCCTTTCTTATCCATTCTGAGATTCTTCACTCCCTTTTCCCAACAGACAAAAGACAACTCTGACTTGCCCATCTGTGTGAATACTAAGCCTTCATTTGCATTGCTGCTGGCAAGGTTAGTGTGTTTTTCCAAGGTTATAATAACTATTCAGAAAGATTTGTTTATAGAAGTATTTAGGAGATTTTTTTCAACAATGTTCCTTACCTTTTTTATTTTATTTTATTTTTTTTTACCTTTTTTAATTTTAGTATTTTAAATGGCCTGAGCTTTGTGCCAGGACAGTGTTCCTCAATGTACAGTGGACTCCTGGCCCTTCTGCTTTAAAATACTGTAAGAACAGAATTTCTATGTTTATGTTAAATAAAACATAGTTGATGTATAATTTGAGCAACTGAACAGTTGGCAGTTATAATTAAGGCAGACTGAATTTCTCAGCCAGTGCCTTTCTGTGAAATACTCAGTGATCATCAAATATACAATTACCTATATTTCAAGGAATTTCCCAAAGTATATATTTTGTAGAATTTTCCTGCTAAGAAAGCAGTAACTCTTTTATTGGTTCATTTTGTTAAGTTGAGACATTATCCTTTTTCCATAGTATGTAAGCATTTGACATAAAATAAATTAGGCAAATTCACAGCGAACTAGTTATCTTTAGAAAGCAAACTGTGTGCAATACTTCTGTCATTCTCCATTTTTAAGGGCTTTTTAAAAACTTTTTTTGAGGGGTACTATGCAGACTGTGGAAAATTCTGAAAGAGATGGGAATACCAGACCACCTGACCTGCCTCTTGAGAAACCTGTATGCAGGTCAGGAAGCAACAGTTAGAACTGGACATGGAACAACAGACTGGTTCCAAATAGGAAAAGGAGTAGGTCAAGGCTGTATATTGTCACCCTGCTTATTTAACTTCTATGCAGAGTACATCATGAGAAACGCTGGGCTGGAAGAAGCACAAGCTGGAATCAAGATTGCCGGGAGAAATATCAATAACCTCAGATATGCAGATGATACCACCCTTATGGCAGAAAGTGAAGAGGAACTAAAAAGCCTCTTGATGAAAGTGAAAGAGGAGAGTGAAAAAGTTGGCTTAAAGCTCAACATTCAGAAAACGAAGATTATGGCATCTGGTGCCATCACTTCATGGGAAATAGATGGGGAAACAGTGGAAACACTGTCAGACTTTATCTTTTGGGGCTCCAAAATCACTGCAGGTGGTGATTGCAGCCATGAAATTAAAAGACACTTACTCCTTGGAAGAAAAGTTATGACCAACCTAGATAGCACATTGAAAAGCAGAGACATTACTTTGCCAACAAAGGTCTGTCTAGTCAAGGCTATGGTTTTTTCAGTGGTCATGTATGGATGTGAGAGTTGGACTGTGAAGAAAGCTGGGCACCGAAGAATTGATGCTTTTGAACTGTGGTATTGGAGAAGACTCTTGAGAGTCCGTTGGACTGCAAGGAGATCCAACCAGTCCATTCTAAAGGAGATCAGCCCTGAGTGTTCTTTGGAAGGAATGATGCTAAAGCTGAAACTCCAGTACTTTGGTCACCTCATACGAAGAGCTGATTCATTGGAAAAGACTCTGATGCTGGGAGGGATTGGGGGCAGGAGGAAAAGGGGACGACAGAGGATGAGACGGCTGGATGGCATCACCGACTCGATGGATGCGAGTTTGAGTGAACTCTGGGAGATGGTGATGGACAGGGAGGCCTGGTGTGCTGTGATTCATGGGGTTGCAAAGAGTCGGACACAACTGAGCGACTAAACTGAACTGAACTGATGCAGAAAAACTAAAGCAGACATTGGAGAAAGATCATCAGTCAGTTGTCGCTTTAATTTTCCCATAGGTTCTCAATTCTGGAGAAACTGAGAAAATCAGTTGGTTTCTTTAGAAATACTAGTGAACTTTTGGATATGTGATGTCATCTAAAAAATAACTCACCATCCATCACAATTAAACTAGGAGAGTCACAAAATTAAGTATTTGGAGTAGGCCCACATTTTGTCATGTATCCTTCCATAAATGATAATAAAATTTATTGAGACTTTAACACATTCCAGGCACTGTGCTAAGAATTTCACATTCACTGTCTTATTTCATTCTCACAAATAGTGTAACAGATATTATTATATTAATGGATATTACATTAATAGATATTATTACGTCTGTTTTTTTAGATTGAAGACTCGGACTCAAAAAGGTTTAGGAATTTGTGTTGGGTTGGCCAAAAAGTTCGTTCAGGTTTTTCTGAACCATCTTACGGGGAAATTGAACCAACTGTTTTGGCCAACTTAATATGAAACAGAACTGGGTGAGCAGTCAGGTCTGAGTGACTTCAAAGCCTTCATTAAATGACAACGCATCAGGACACAGATTACCAGATAGCATAACTGCACTATCCTGATAAGATGGAAACAGTAAGGAGTTCACGTGCTGGACAATGAAATATGGCCCCCTTAGTTATGTTATGAGGTCAGTGTTTCAAAATGTAATCATGGAATCAGAGGGCAAGAAGCACCCCTGAAGCTTGCTAATAATACTGCAGTATGCTCAGGCAAGAGATAGAGAGTATAAAATTGCACCCAAGTTGTGATCATAACCATGTGAAAGTAATTTATGTATATGGACTGGGATGGAAGAGAAACTCGGGAAAATGTATTTAGTAGTGTGAAGAGACTATGAGCATTACATTTTCATGTTCTATTTATGCAATATTTTTTCTTAATGATAAAATTAAAAGGTTTTTCTGATATATGGAAATAAAACACAAATCCTAACAGGAGTGCTGATTTTGAGAAGTATGTGAAAGCACCAGTGCTCGGACTGTCGCTGTTCAGTTGCTCAGTTGTGTCCGACTCTTTGTGACCCCATGGGCTGTAGCACACCAGGCTTCCCTCGTCCTTCACTATCTCCTGGAGTTTGCTCAGATTCTAGGATTAAGGGCACCTATCAAAATATCACTACTGCCTTCTGCCTTTTTAGTGATGCATGCAATCAGTTGCCTTAGTAAAATACAATGTAGCAAGTGGTAGATTTGGCTATAGGACATGCTAGGCACAGAGGGTGGGGAGCAGGGGAGATACGGCCTAAATTGTAAATGCTACCCTTCCGCACTTGTTGTTTAGTTGCTCAGTCGTGTCTGACTCTTTGCGACCCCATGGACTCCCGCCAGGCTCCTCTGTCCATGGGATTTCCCAGGAAAGAATACTGGAGTCGGTTGCCATTTCCTTTTTCAGAGGAATCTTCCTGACCCAGGGATTAAACCCACATCTCCTGCACTGGGAGGTGGATTCTTTACCATTGAGCCACCAGGGAAGCCCACCCTTCAGCACAGTCATATCTTATTTAAGTTTTACTTTTATTATGAAATAATCTCAAGTACCAAAATTTGAAAGTCCATGGAGAAGGATCCTTTCTCCTGAACTATTTGAGAGTAAGCTGACAATCTAATGCCCCATCCTCCCCGGATACTTTACTATGCATTTCCCACAAACAAGGACCCTCAAGGCCTCTCTCCTTCATAATCACAGTACAACCAACAAAGTCAGGGGAATGACATTTGTACATTACTATCACCTCATCTTCAAAGTGCATTTAAGTCTTGCCAGTTCTCTTGATTATATTTATGACAGTAAAAGCATCCAGTTAGAATCATACACTGCATTTTAGTTGTCATGTCGCTTTAGCCTCCTTCAGCCTGGGACAATTCCTCAATCTTTACTTGACTTTTGTAACCCTGATGCGTTGAAAGATTATAGGGCAGTTATTTTGTAAAGGGGTCCTCAACATTGATACATTTGGCAATAGTGGAACTGATACCGTGTTTTGCTCATTGCACCAGGTGGTACGTACTCTCTATTTATCCCTTTACCAGTGAGGTTCACTTTGATCCCTTGCTTACAGTGGTGTCTTCCTCCTTCTTTTACTAATTAGCAAGTATTTAGAGGGGATATTTTGAAACCAATTAATATTGGTTTGATGTATCTTACAACTAGATTATAAACTCTTTGAGAGACTTCTACATTTCAAGTGACCAACACATTAGCAGTTCAAAGTATACTTTTGATTGAGATTCACTTATTTATTTTTATAGGGTACAGAACACATATGTCTTCTTTTGGGCTCATGGTTTTAACACGTACATATCTTTAAAATGTGCAGTCTAATGGAGGAAGGAGAACTTATTTCTGTCAATTAGAATATGTATTCATTTGTTCTGAGAGCTCTTTGATTTTTTTATAGCTGATATTTAATAGAAGATTAATTCATACTTGACAAGTGTTCATTATTTTGTATTTTTCATTCAGTATTTTTTATAACTCAGAAATTTCTAAATAAATTCTTTGTTTTGATTATTATTGCTGTACAACATATCCAAAAACTTAATGTTGTAAGGCAACAGTCATTTTGTTTGTTCACTATTTTGTGACTGAGAGATTCAGGGGGCAGGGGGTTGGGTGGGCAGTTTGCCCTTGAAAACCCCTGAGGCTGCTGCAGGAGGATGTCAGCTGGGCTGCAGTCCTCTGAAGTCTGGAAAGAGCCTTAGACTAAGTAGACTTTTAGATCCACCCCTGAGGGGAGACTTCAGGCAAGTCATTTTATTTTTCTAGGTTTCATTTTCCACAGATAATGAAATAAAACAGGCAACTTCTTCTGAGAACTCTTCCAGCTCAAAAGTTGAGTTTATGAAATGAAAAAATAATGTTTGGCTATGAGCAGCTACACATAAATCATTGTGCATATCTAAGGTCATCCTACAAGTAGAAAATGCTACTAAATGAGAGGAGAACAGGAGGATTGAAATAAACATTTTTTGTGGTGAAATAGAACTGATCTTGAATCAATTTTACCACTAGAGGTCACCAGTGTACCATCTCAAAGAGAATAAATGGCATCAAGTCACTAACATTTCCCTCTCTATGGCCCCAAATGTTGGTCATGTTGTCTTTTAGTGTATTCTGATCTCCCGACAGCTGCCAGAGACATATGTTATGATAAGGTGACCCCAGTTGTCGCTATAGGTGATGGTTCATATGTGCCTAATGTTCTGCAAGTGTGAAGAGCCACGACTTGGACCATAAAGAAAATGACTGGCTTTTTTCCCTTCCCACTGGGATGTGTTAAGAGGCAGTGAGGTAATTTGGTAGAAAGTCATGTGAGCTCTGAAGTGAAAAGACACTGTGGAAATACTGTGTCATCGTCTATCGCAGCACAGACACATCTGCTTTTCATGAGATAGAAAAAGGAAGGACCCAGAACAGAAGGTTCATTCATTTGCTTATTCAACCAATATTTACAGACATGTATGAGGCACTGTGCTGGCAATTGGGTTATGTGAATTAAGAAAATCAGCTGGTTCTTCCTCAAGGAATTTAAGGAATCAGGTATAGAAGGCTTTCTGTTCAGATACTCTTGGTACCCACAGGCCACCAAGCACTTGAATTCCCACGTCTGCAGGTGGTCACTTACAGCATGGCCAAGTCAGTGGCTTTTTAAAGTTGATGACATTTTGCTGAGGTGACGTTAAGAGTAGATTATGTACCTTTTACATAAAATCCAAAACTAAACCGCAGAGACACGTGCCAGAAATGTTAAAATGCTGAGCTGGATTGTGACCAGTGATGCTTGTTAGAAAACATATGAAAACTTATTTTGAAATAAAACTCTTTAAGTGAGAGAAACAATGCCCTAAGTGAAATGAACGCCCTGAAACAGAAAGATCCATAGCACTTGCCTCTGAAGAAACTCCTGTGAGAAGAACTCCAAGATGCCTTTGAAGGGCGTATCAATTTTCTACCCAAATGAAATTTACATCCTATTTTCTCATAACCTTGCTTCATGTAGTACACACAAAAAACCTACTTCAGATTCCAGAACTCACAATTCTACCATTAAGGATGAGTAGAAAGGAATTTTGGGGTTCTGTCAAGTTATTCAGCTCTTTCGATAACTTGAGGAGTTATTTCTTCTACAGCTTTAAGGCCATATCTGAGGAGGACGGGCAAAGCGCCTGTCCCTTAGCAGCAAGTCATTCTCTTGTTTTCTTCCCTCATTAGAGAAGAAAAAGAAAGGGGGTCGGCCAAATCTCTGCTTCAAGTTGAGGAACCCTTGATCTGCTTTTGCTGTGATAAGTGTTACTAATTACCCTGGCAATTAATAATTTTAACCATTTGTTTTCAAAACAAACTATAGACAGGGTTGTTCTGCTTTCTGATTGTTGCAAAGTTTGATGACATAGCAGAAAAGAGAGGGTGGGAGGAGCTACAAAATATAATGATGTATTTAAAAACGTGTTTACTATGACTATGCCATTGTTGTCTATTCACGTTTCTTCAATGCCAGCTAGTGTAGTTTGCTTCCTTTTTGACTGATAGGCATCGCACCATCATCTTATGAGATATTTGGTCCTCTCTGTCCCGTTTGTTTCCCTCGAAATAACTGTATAAAGAAGGAGGAAGGAAATTAGGAATTTGTCATGCACTAAAGAGGTTAGAGGTTTGAGGCAGTCTGCCATGGGGCCTGAGTGTCACTGCCCATTCTTGATGGTCTGCCAAGAGCACACGGCCCTGCCTGGCCATTACCCTGGCCGTTTCAGAAGGTGTGGTTGCAGAGAACAACTCTAAGTGACAAGGTCATGCCTTCATAAAGACTGAAGAGTGAGCTTGCTTCCACTTGCCTTGAAAGCAAGAACTTCTGTGAGCTAAGCATTCCTCCCACATAAC
>NW_011495070.1:7910559-7912148 GCF_000754665.1 Bison bison bison
GGGGCGGTGCTGGGGGAGGGGATGGGAAGTGGAAGCAAATCAGCATGAAGCTCACGTGCTGTGAGCCATGAGGAACAGTCCTTGGACTTGGACATACACATCTCGCATCTTCTCCCAGCCTTCACGAAATCAAAGCGAGCTAAGCTTGTAAATTGTGTAGAATCCCAGTTCCTGACACAGTCTGGGAGAGGAACTCTCCCAAGTGGATTATTTAGTGTAAATGATTTCCAGGGAAACAGAAAACTATAAGGATTATGTCTGTGTATCTAAAGTAAGAAAACCTATCAGCAGCCCAGCATTTTAGAGCCTTGCTAGCAACTCACATGCTTTCTTTTATAAAATGTTAATTTCCTTGCCACCCTGACTCCTCTGCCCTTCAAAGAATCACTCTGTCTTATTAAACTGAATCCCTTTTATGCTCCAAGAGCCTGATGATTAGTCTTGGTTTTATAAAAATTAAGTGGAATAGGTACTCAGCTATGAAATGATTGATAATGGTAGATTCATGTGTAGAGAATCACAGAAACCCCGAATCATAAAAGCTCAAATGGAGTGGCTCAAAGATAACTAGCCCAGGAAAGCTTTCAGATCTTATGGCAGCACGGAGCTAAGGAATGGACTGTCAGACACAACCAAAGCATCAAAAGCTGACTCTTAGACATGGGGAACCAACTGCTAAAAGGGTTACTTGAAAAATTCCTCAACGTTAGTTTATACCATACTAGAGAAGCAGAATTAACTTTATCTCAGTCTCTCATCTGAGGAAGCAGAGGTGTATGGTAAAGTGACCTATAGCCTTACGGTCAATTTCAAATATTTGGATACTTTACAGCATCTGGGCTTCCCAGATGGCTCAGCGGTGAAGAATCCATCTGCTAATGCAGGAGACTCGGGTTCGATTCCTGGGTCGGGAATATCCCTTGAAGAAAAAAATGGTAACTGATTCCAGTATTCTTGCCTGGAAAATCCCATGGACAGAGGAGCCTGGCAAGCTACAGTCCGTGGGGTCACAAAAGAGTCAGAAACGACTGAGCAACTACACAACAACTACAGCATCTAGTGCTAATGAACATCAAACTTTTAAACTAGTGACTATATGAAGAATTGAATGAACACATACAGCTTGAGTCAGATTTGAATCCGGGTTTTCTCTTCTTCAAACCAGTGCTTGTTGCCCTGTTGATAGACCTGATGTTCCAAACCAGTCATTTGCATACCAGTGTTGCAATTTTTGCCATGTTAAGATTGCCGGGAGAAATATCAATTACCTCAGATATGCAGATGACACCACCCTTATGGCAGAAAGTGAAAAGGAACTAAAAAGCCTCTTGATGAAAGTGAATGAGGAGAGTGGCAAAGCTTAAAGCTCAACATTCAGAAAACGAAGATCATGGCATCTGGTCCCATCACTTCATGGGAAATAGATGGGGAAACAGTGGAAACAGTGTCAGACTTTATTTTTTGGGGCTCCAAAATCACTGCAGATGGTGACTGCAGCCATGAAATTAAAAGACGCTTACTCCTTGGAAGGAAAGTTATGACCAACCTAGATAGCATATTCAAAAGCAGAGATATTACTTTGCCAACAA
>NW_011495070.1:7912248-7912704 GCF_000754665.1 Bison bison bison
CAGTCCATCCTAAAAGAGACCAGTCCTGGGTGTTCATTGGAAGGATTGATGCTGAGGCTGAAACTCCAATACTTTGGCCACCTCATGCGAAGAGCTGACTCATTGGAAAAGACTCTGATGCTGGGAGGGATTGGGGGCAGGAGGAGAAGGGGACGACAGAGGATGAGATGGCTGGATGGCATCACTGACTCGATGGACATGAGTTTGGGTGAACTCCGGGAGTTGGTGATCGACAGGGAGGCCTGGCGTGCTGCGATTCATGGGGTCGCAAAGAGTCAGACATGACTTAGCGACTGACCTGAACTGAACTGAACTGAACTGAATCTAACCATTCAATTAACATCACTTTCAAACTTAGCTTTGTTCAAAACAATATCTGCAAATTGAGGATTGTGTTATTCATATTTTTCTATTATTACAAAATGTGTGTGTGTGTGTGTGTGTGTGTGTGTGTGT
>NW_011495070.1:7912804-7913135 GCF_000754665.1 Bison bison bison
GCAGATGGTGACTGCAGCCATGAAATTAAAAGACGCTTACTCCTTGGAAGGAAAGTTATGACCAACCTAGATAGCATATTCAAAAGCAGAGATATTACTTTGCCAACAAAGGTCCGTCTGGTCAAGGCTATGGTTTTTCCAGTGGTCATGTATGAATGTGAGAGTTGGACTGTGAAGAAAGCTGAGCACTTTCTTTTGAACTGTGGTGTTGGAAAAGACTCTTGAGAGTCTGTTGGACTGCAAGGAGATCCAACCAGTCCATCCTAAAAGAGACCAGTCCTGGGTGTTCATTGGAAGGATTGATGCTGAGGCTGAAACTCCAATACTTTGG
>NW_011495070.1:7913235-7926056 GCF_000754665.1 Bison bison bison
GGATTGTGTTATTCATATTTTTCTATTATTACAAAGTGTGTTCACGTCTGTGTGTGTGTGTGTGTGTGTGTGTGTGTTCAGCCGCTCAATCATGTCTGACTCTTTGCAACCCCTTGGATTATAGCCCACCAAGCTCCTCTGTCCATAGGATTTTTCAAGCAAGAATACTAACGTGGATTGCCATTTCCTTCTCAAGAGGATCTTCCCAACTCACAAAACCACGTCCTGCATTGACAGACAGATTCTTAACCACTGCAACACCTGGGAAGCCCCAACAAAATACAAAACTATTTAAAAAGCTCATTGTTTTCAACCAGAGCTATAAGCAACAATCTTTGGGAAACACTGATTAAACAGTCTAGAGAAAAATAAGCATCAAAACTGCATAGACTCATTCCTTACTATTTTTAGTTTTTAAATATAAATTTATTTATTTTAATTAGAGGTTAATTACTTTACAATATTGTATTGGTTTTGCCATACATCAACATGAATCTGCCACGGGTGTACACGTGCTCCCCATGCTGAACCCCTCTCTCCTCCCTCCCCGTACCATCCCTCTGGGTCATTTTCATTTTTGTTGATAAGTTCAAATCTTGATTCCATGGAGACCCTAAAATTCTGAACTTTCATTTGAGAAACACTAAAACCACACATTTTTTGCTATTGAACAAATGAATGAAATGATTCTCTTCAAATTAGCCAACTATTGGTTATTATTAGGAAATTATAATCTTCAGAAAAGTATATGAAAACAATTTACCAAACACCACTATAGCATACTATTAAGTCTAGTCTTGAAATCAAGTTTCAACAAGCAGAATATATTCTTTACTCACCAAATTGAGGACAACACTCATTCTCCAATGAATTCAATAACCTTTCAAGGGAAAAAAAATAAGTAAAAAGGAAAATGTGAGTTCTTTTTTAGGAATGAGATCAAACGCATTTTGCAAATTAATGAGTGTAAAGTATGAGGAACACACCTGGTTACACTTGAAAGTTATCAAAATGTTCCATTTAGCATATTTCACTTTAAAATATCCACAGTATGTTTAGAACCCTCTAATTACTAAAAACAAGTTCAGAGTTTTTATGAGCTTGATGAGAGTATGTCAGACCAGGACATCAAAATGAACTTGGAAGTTTTTCTATTTTATTATTTATCATTTCTCCTCACACAATACTTTGCCTTGTAATGATAAATGATAGTTTCCAATTTGGGAGTTCCCCATTCTCTATGAAGAATATTTTAATTTATGCTTTTATTTATATAGTTTATAATATATGCAGATTATGATTCCAGATCACATGAATGGTCATCTTATGATCAGTTATTTCTATGCAATTTCAGTGGTCCCTATTGAATGTTTTCCTCATTCAGAAGGGAATTTTGTGGCTATTTTTAAACGATTTTTTAACTGAAAAATGTAATGCAAATGAAACAATATAACAAAAGTTCACTTCATATAAATTTTGCCAAGGTTTCTATACCCTTTTTATATTCACTTGGAGGTACTGTTCCTTTTGGTCACTTTTTCCATTTTAAGATTTTTTTCCTGTTCTTTCAAGGACACATCTTAGTTATCAGCAACATTGTTTTAGCCAGTTTGCAGTCTTTTGTGAATGACATGTTGCTTGTGACATTATGGTTACCTTTTTGTACGCTATCCTCTTCAGATAATTTGTCTAAAGATTCCCTCTAAGTTCAAATTCTCTAGCAAGATACATGCTTGATACTGAAATTTTAAAAAAGGTGAATGTTCTAGAATTACCATATCCTACTTATTAGTAATCATTTTCCTTCATTTTAAAAATAGTTTTATCTTCCAAGGGTGTATCCAAAATAAACCATAGGGGCTTTTTTTTTTTTTTTTGGTCTGTTTTTTAAAAGGTAGTTTAAAAATGATCAAATTCTAAAAAAAAAAAAAACGTAGTTTAAGTGTCTTCTTATCTACAAGTCTTTCCATTCTTTTTTCTTCCAATGCAATTTATTTGCTAAACAAAAGGACTTTTTTTTTTCATGTTATTTGTTCTTGACTTGTTGCTGTTTTGTTCCATTATCAGATTTTGATGTTTATCCAGACAGTAGATTTAACACATTTCTCTGTTCTCTGTATTTCCTGTTAAATGCTAGTTTATGGGCTTGATCAGGTCAGGCTGCATTAAAAAAAAATTTTTTTTTGCAAGACTATTTCATTGGTGGTGCAGTCTTCTTACACCACGGAAGTAAATGCTATCTGCCAGGTTCTCTATGTATTGTTAATGATATTGGTGCCCAGTAACAAGATCAGTGTTTCTCAACAGTCTTTTTCACTGTGCCCCACCCCCAAAGCCTTACTGACATTATTTTCCTAATCATCCCCTCCCCCTGGGAAACTGTCTTTTGCCGAACTTGGAAAGCCAGTATGTCTTCAGATATTTTTTAGCCCCACACTCTTTTTCCTTTCCTTCTATGATTCTGATGACACAAATGCCAGGTCTTTTTTGTCATCCTTGTGTTCTGAGTTTGTTATTTTTTCTTCAACCATTTTTCTCCCTGTTTGAAGGCCGGATAATTTCTACTGAGGTACCCTCCAGTTCATTCTTCTCTCTTTCATCTCCATCCTGCCACTGGATCTTTGGAGACAGTTTTACATTTCGGTTATTTTATTTTTCAGTTATACAGTTTCCATTTGGGTCTTCTTTATAGCTTTTATTATGTTGTTTATACTTTAGATTATAACTTTTGTTTCAGGAGTTTTCATAATTGCTTGTTCAAGTATTTTTAAATAGCTGCTTAAAATCTTTTCAAGACAACGTCAACATTTGTGCCATCTCAGAGTTGCTGTGTTATTTTCACACAAAGTGAGATTTTCATGGTTCTTAATAAGCTGAATAACTGCAGATTGGATCCTGGACATTTTGTCTATAACATTATGAGCCCCTGGGTCTTGTCTAAGTACCAAGGAGAATACTGATATTTTTGTTTTGGTAGGAATTTCAGTTGGTTAGGTTGAAGATGTAAGTTCCAAACCACATTCTTTGGGCTGTGGTTCCAATGTCACTTCAATCTGGAAAGTCTTGGCAGTGCTTTATTTTTACTTAGTTCTAGCAATCTTAATAATTCAATAGAGTACGTATTATGATACTCATTTTCCAGGTAAAAAGATAGGTTTTAATTCAGTCTATTACTAGCTGTGTGATATTGGACAAGACACTCTTTGAGCCTTGATTTCCTCATCTGTAAAATGGGGTTGATAATCCCTAGATCACTGGATTGAGGACTGAGTAAAATAGCACATGTAGCATACCAAGCATACTGCAAACCTTAAAGAAACCTGGCTAGTATTCTCATTAAAGACAGAAATCAGCTTTGGTGAGGAAAAGTAATATATAATCAAATATATACATTTTAAATTACAGAAGATACCTTTTGGGAATTGTATACACTGTGTAACCACCACCCCAATCAAGATATTATAGAACATTTCCATTACAGCAGAAAGCTCCCACCAACCCCTTCTCAGTCAACCCTCTACCCATTATCAATCCGAGGCAACCACTGATCTGATTTCTACACAGTAGATAAGTTTTGTCTCTTCTAGAACTCTACAGTAACAAAATCATGCAGTCTATACATTTTCCATCAGGCTATTTTCACTCAGCACAGTATAGTTCAGGTTCATCCATATTAACAGTTTGTTCCTTTTTATTGTTGACTAGTATTCCACTGGGATACCCTAGTGGCTCAGTAGTAAAGAATCTGCCTGCAATACAGCTTCCCAGGTGACTCAGATGGTAAAGAATCTTCTTGCAATGCAAGAGACCCAGGTTTGATCCCTGGGTTGGGAAGATCCCCTGGAGAAGGGAATGGAAACCCATTCCTGTATTCTTGCCTAGAGAATTCCATGGACAAAGGAGCCTGGTGGGCTACAGTCCATGGGGTTGCAAAGAGTCGAACACAACTGAGCAACTAACACACACATGCAAGTATTCCATTATTTCATTGGGAGTTTTTCTATTATTGATTTAAAAGGTTCTTAGAAATTCCAAATTCAAGACCTTTGTTAGATAATGTATTGTGATTATCTTTTCATTTTCTAAATGATATCTTTCAAAGAACATGGAGTTTTAATTCTTATAAAGTTCAATTAATCTTTTCTCTTTTATTATTGTTTTTGTGACCTTTCTCAAAAAATTTGCTAACACCTAGGAGACAAAGATTTTCTTCTCTGTCTTCTTCTAGAAGTTGTATATCTCTATGTTTCCGTCTATGATCCATTTTGAATTTACAGTTTTGTGTATGATGTAAGTAGGGGTTGAGATTCTTTATCTTCCTATACTGATATCTGTTTTTTGGGGGGCACCATTTGTTGAAAAAAGAACTATCCTTTCTCATGGAATTATCTTGGTATCATAGTGAAAATCAACTGACCATATATAATATGTATAGGTTTATCCTTAGATGCTATTGTTTCATTTATCTATGTGTCTATCTCCATAGCAACACTCCATTTATTTTATTGCTTTAGCTTTATAATAAAGCTTGAAATAAGGTAGCATAAGTCCTCTAACTTTGTTCTTACAGAACTGTTTTGGCCATTGTAGATTCTTTGTATTTCCATATGAATTTTAGAATCAGCTTTAGAACATGATTACTGAGAGAAATGAAACTCATGGGGCCAGCATCACAATTGCCCAGGCTCCCTGTCTAGGGACAACTGATGGATTTGATTTCCTAGTCATTTGTTGAGGACTCCACGTCTATGTTCAGTTTTATATTTTTTAATGTCTTCATCTACTTTTGGTATCAGAGTAATGCTGTTCTTATAAAATGTGTTGGGAAGTGTTCTGTCCTATTTTATTTTCTGGAAGAGTTTATGGCGAACTGATAAAATTCTGGCAATAATTAGAAGAATTTACCAGTGACATCATTTGAATATATAGTATCTTTTGTGGGAAGATTAACCTGGTAATGACACTTCAAAATGCAGATAAATTTTAAAATATAGACAGAGAACTATTCACATCATCTGTTCTTGTTGAGTGAGCTTTAATTTTTTTTTTCTTTCAGGGATTTGTCCATTTTATCTAAATTATCAAACTTATTGGCATAGGTTGTTATTAATAGTCTCTCATTAGCCTTTTAATGTCTATAGAATCTATAATGATGCCCCCTCTTTTATTCTTGATATCTGTAATTTATAGTGTCTTCTCTTTCTTCCTAGATAAATTTGCCTAGAGCTTTTAATTTTATTGTTCCTTTAAAAGAACCATCTTTTGATTTCATTGATTTTTTCCTACTGTTTTAAAGTTTTTCAACATGATTAGTTTTTACTCTATATTCTTTCCAACTGCTTGTTTTGAGTTTAATTTGTCCTACTTTTCCTAATTTTTTCAAGTGAACACTTAGATTCTTATTTTGAGATCTCCCTTGTTTTCTCATATAAGCATTTAATGGTAAGGAAATATCTCAAAGCACCGCTTTCATTGCATCTCATAAATTTGACATGTTTACATTTTAATTAAAAATATTTTCTAATTTCTCTTGTGACTTCTCTTGTGACTCACATTTTGTTTAGAAGCATGTAGTTTAATTTCCAATTACTTGGGTTTTTTAAAAATATCTTTTTGTTATTGATTTCTAGTTTAATTTCTTTGGGGGCAGAGAAAATATTTTGTCATGAGTTTAATCATTTAAACTTTGTTGAGGTTGTTTTATGGTCCATTTTGGTGAATATTCCACGTGCACTTAAAAAGAAGACATGTGTCCTAGTTATTGGGTGGAATGTTCTAGAAATGTCAAATAGGTTAAATATATTGATAGAATTTTCATTCAGGTCTTCTATATCAATAGATCCCACTCTGTTGAAACCACCTTTGTAAATTCCAAAAGTATTAATGCCAGTATCCCACCTTAAAGACTAAAATTTTAATAAGGGTGGGATGTATCATTTGATAACTCTTGCTCTTTGAAGTCATTAGGAGATTTCCACATGACTCTAATGTGAAGGTAAGCTTCAGACCTGGATCTGTATCCTTATAGATTTTCTGTACATTTGTTTTACAAATTACAGAGAGCGAAGCCATGAACTTTCCAACTACTGTTGTGGGCTAGTTTCTTATTTCAGTTCTATCCGTTTTTCCTTCAGTGCCATTTTGTAGCTGTTAGGATTTGTATCTTTTTAATGAACTGATCCCTTTATCTTGTTTTAATATCAATCTCCCTGGTACTAGTGAAGGTAAACATTAAAAAAAAAACTTTCTGACCACTAAGTTTTCCTCTTCTGTGAGTTGCCTGTTTATGTTATTTGAATATATTTTTTATCTTTGTTGAGATTCTTTATATTTTCAGAACTTTATTCTTTCAGTCTGTGGCTTGCTTTTAACTTTATTTAAAATGTCTTCTTGTCTGTGTATAAAACAATCAAAATTTAAAATCTTTCCTAACGAATGGTACTGTTTTGTCTGGTTTAACAAATTCCTCCTTACAGTGATGTCATAAAGATACCTGTTTTTTCCTAAAAGTTCAGAATACATATTTACTTCACACTGCATATTTATCTCATTTGTAATTCAATTTTATTTGTGGTGTGAAATCAGGATCTAACCTCATATTTTTATATGAATAGCCAGTTTAACTAAAACCACCATAATCTATCTTTTCTATAGGATATTAACAAAGTTATTGTGCCAATTTTACTATGAAGAAGAGGAAACAATAGTTTTTCCCACAACTTCACTAACATTTCTTCCTTACCAAACACCTTTATTGGATACCAACTTCCAGCTACAGGCACTTGCCTTTCTAACTTTATGTCTGTCCTTGTGTTAATACTGCACTTTAAAAAGTTGCTTTTAAAATATAATTTCAATATGATCTAGCAAGTCCACTTGTTATATACTCAAGAGAACTGAAAGTAGAGTATCAAAGAGATATTTGCATATATTGCATTCAAAGCAGCATTCATAATAGCTAAAAGTTATAAACAACTCAAGTGTCCACTGAAGGATGAATGGATAAAATGTGGTATACACATACAGTGAACTAATATTCAACCTTAAAGAAGAAATTCTAATACAACATGGATAAACTTTGAGGATGTTATGCTAAGCAAAATAGGTTAGTCACAAAAGACAAATACTGTATGATTCCACTTAAATAAGGTGCCTAAAATAGTCAATTGATAGAGACAGAAAGAGTGATGCTAGGGGCTAGCAGTAGAGGTGAAGTGGGGAGTTGTTGTTTAATGGGCACAGAGTCTCAGTTTTGAAAGATGAACAAAGTTCTGGGAATTGGTTGCACAATGAGAATATACTTAGCACTACTGAACTGTACACTTTAAAACAGTTATTTACATGGTAAATCTTTTATGTATGTTTTACCCTATTTAAAACCAAAAGAAAAAACACCCCCCAAACCTGTTCATCTAGGGGGGTAAAAATCTGCTTTTAATAGTTCTCATAGTCTTCGGTGTTCTGCAGTTTCACCATGATGTATCCAGGTATGGAATTCCTGCTCAAGAATAAGTGTTCTTGAATCTAACTCAACTACTCCATAACCCAGAAAAATTCTTAGTTATTATTCTTTGAATGCTGCCCACACCCATCCTCTCTAACCTCTCATTTTGACACTATTAGACTTACGTTGAACCTTTCTTATTTCCCATTTACTTAGTTCCTGCACTGAAGTCTAGTAAATTTTCCTCATGGTGTCCATCTTAGTTCCAGTGGAAGGTATAGTTCTCCAACACTGAATGGAAAATTTTTTTTATATATTCCTTAAAGGAAATAAGGCTCAAGGTCAGCAAACTGTGCTAGAAGTAAAAAGTTAAGAAACCAAGTAGATGTAAGGCTCACCTCTACAACTCAGGAGAAAGTGTCAACGCCAAAACAATAACAAATGTTAAAAACAAGCAGGATACGGTTTTTAGTCTATGGGAACTCAAACAGAATTTGTATCCTACTGTTGTGTGAAAATTGTATAAATCATTATGTTTAATTGGTTCATAGTGCTTCTCAGGCCTACTATATCCTTCTATTTTTCTGTCTATTCATTGTTAACTTTTGAGAGTTTGATATTGAAACTCCAACCAAAAATTTTAATTCATCTACTTAAAAAATCATTGTAATATATAGTGGAACTATATATTACTTTGTTCTGTGTTTTCCCAGTGTCCTGTAAATGTGTTATCATACTTTCATTCATAACTTAAGAAAAATAAAAAATTAAACAAACACATTTGAATTGGAAAAACAATAACGACAAAACAGGATGCTGCTTTGTGTCAGGTGCTGGGTATGTGTGATTGGTATCATGTCGGTAACATTACATCCCAAAGGCTCGCACACAGCATTTCATACTTTGTCTATGACCTTGAGCAGGACATTAGTTTACTCTTAAGCTTCTTTCTGTGGGTTGCTGGGAGGATCAAATATTATAAAGTGAGCAAAAGTGCTCTATACCAAAGTAGTATTAAGGTGTTTTCTCAATTCTAAAATATTATTAAGTGGTCGGGCGCACTAATGGATTTTAAATGGGGGAAGATACGAAGATGACTTATCCATTAGAGTTACACTTAAAGAGCTTTCAGATTTGGAAAATTAAAAATATGGCAAAGTCTGCTTTTAGAATTGAAAACCACCGTACTTTCTCTGCTATTATGTCCAGACATGCCCTTGTCTTAAATTTGAAGGATTTCTCTCTCTGGCGCAGAGTTCAGTTTTACCGACCTCATTCCTGACAGCTGTCAGAATTTACCACAGATTTCTTGACCCCATTTTCAAGGACCTGCTGAGACTTGAGAAGCTACCTCTATCGGACAGGCTTTCACACGCTTACCTTAGCTAATGTACTGTCATTGGCTGTTGCTCTTCCCGGACCCGCCTACAACGATCTCAACTCTGATTGGATACCACTGTCCTGTCCTTTTGTTATGGCAAAAGGTGGATCTGAGGCTTTGGGATAGGACGATTGGGGCGTCGGGAAGCTAATGCGCAGGCGTGTTTTCTTGAGTGGTGATTGGCTGGCAACAGGGCAGGCAGGGGCGGGACTCCTGGCTCGGCGCACGCTCTGTGGGCGGAAAGGGTGGGGCTGCCGGTGCCAGTTGGTCCAAGTGTTCAGGCCTGAGGCGTCTTACCGAGCCCTCCCCCTGCCGGCGCCTCAGAAGGCAGGTGAGGGTTGTCGTGGACCTCGAAGGGCCCGGCTTCGGCGGCTGGAATTGCGGCCTCTATACTGCTGAGGGCCTGGAGGGCGGGGTGGGCTGGACGCTGGCCGGCGCATCGGGGACCGGGGAAGAGCGCCTAGGCATTTGATGGGCGGCTGAGGCCTGGCTCCCCGGAGAACTCCTGCGCAACCTCTCTTTCTCATCCTCTCAGTACTGGGCCCAGAGGTTCCTTTGTGGAGGGTCGCCGGCGGTCCTTCGCGCGGGCTTGCTGTCGCCTTGTCCCCGCCGCTCCGGAGTCTAAGGACTCTGTCCAGCCCTGGAATGGGACTGTGGGAGGGAGTGTTCGGGTGGGATGGGACCTGGCTCGCCTGGACCTGCTGAGAACTCGGAGATGGGGGGAAAGGACGCCCAGGCGGGGAGGGAGGCAAGAGAGCGGTAAAACCAGGATTGGCGGCATCTTGTTAGGCTCTGAAAGTAGCTCTCGGTTTAGTTTCTCAATGACCATCTTTCTCAAGGTCTTCATGGACACATCTAGGGGAGTTAGGATTGGAGGAGAAACAAGGGACATCCCTGAAAGACAGGGTTTTGTTGTTTAATGTATCGATTCTGGTACTATGACGTAATAATATTAAGGACAGATGCTGTGTTTCCAACGCTGAATCTGTACCTGAGATAAAGCTATGCTTTTATATTCTGTGCCTGTACTCATTCATTGATTAAAGCCAGCATAGCTAGCCACTCTGGGGATCCCGTTTATGAGCAAATCCTTGTTTGGGCAATCAATCCCTTAATTTTGAAGAATTTAAAATTGGATTTATTTAACCAGAACAAGTCAGAATTTGAAGGTACCTGAAAAAACTTTGATAGTCGATGCAACTTGAAGGGTATGGAACTTACATTTAGGTTTTTAGATAGCAGAAATAGCAAGAAAATTTGACATTAAGGGTTGTAAAATGTTTTGCAAATTTAGATTAAGGCCATGTTAAAGTGCCTTCTGTTGTGTAATACAGGGATTTTATAGTTAGATCTGAGTTCAAATTCTTGATACAGACTTTGGCTGTAAAATCTAAGAAAAATACGTAGCCTTTCTGAGATTGTGTCCACATTTATAAATTGCCATGTCCTGTTGATTTGATGAACTAATAATATGTGTAAAACATTTAGTATATTAAAGCACAGTGACTTTTAGTAGTCTTGCTGCTGCTGCTGCTAAGTCACTTCAGTCGTGTTCGACTTTGTGCGACCCCGTAGACGGCAGCCCACTAGGTGCCCCCATCCCTGGGATTCTCCAGGCAAGAATACTGGAGTAGGTTGCCATTTCCTTCTCCA
Organism: Bison bison bison; assembly: GCF_000754665.1. Taxonomy (NCBI): domain Eukaryota; kingdom Metazoa; phylum Chordata; class Mammalia; order Artiodactyla; family Bovidae; genus Bison; species Bison bison. The sequence continues at coordinate 7,923,714 of NW_011495070.1, forward strand.
GTGCATGAAAGTGAAAAGTGAAAGTGAAGTCGCTCAGTCATGTCTGACTCTTAGCGACCCCATGGACTGCAGCCCACCAGGCTGCTCCGTCCATGGGATTTTCCAGGCAAGAGTACTGGAGTGGGTTGCCACTGCCTTCTCCATTTCGTAGTCTTACTAGCTCATTAATAAATGGATCATAGATGATGAAAATCAGTTTTAGATGTAGAAAAGTGAGTGGTTGTGGATATCAGAGAAAAGTCTCAAAAGCTCAGGTCTCAGATGCGAGCATACCAGTGGTGATGTGGGAAAAACTAGACTGGGACGTTGACTATATGTAGTCTTGACTCTGTGTAACTACTACTATGATCGTGGGTACGCCATTATCATCTTGGCCCTGGCTTATTTGTGAAAATCAGATTTAGATTGTAGATTTTTTTTCTAAAATTCTTTTTGTGACTTGTATTAGAGCTAAAAGGCAGAGATGATACAGTTCAGTTCAGTCGCTCAGTTGCGTCTGACTCTTTGTGACCCCATGGACTGCAGCACGTCAGGCCTCCCTGTCCCATCCCCAGCTCCCAGAGCTTGCTCAAACTCATGTCCATCAAGTCGGTGATGCCATCCAACTGTCTCATCCTCTGTTGCCCCCTTCTCCTCCTGCCTTCAATCTTTCCCAACATCAGGGTCTTTTCAAATGAGTCAGTTCTTCACATCAAGTGGCCAAGTATTGGAGTTTCAGCTTCAGCATCAGTCCTTCCAATGAACATTCAGGACTGATTTCCTTTAGGATGGACTGGTTGACTCTCCTTACAGTCCAAGGGACTCTCAAGAGTCTTCTTCAACACCACAGTTCAAAAGCATCAATTCTTTGGCGCTCAGCTTTAGCGTCTGCCTGCAATGTGGGAGACCCAGGTTCGACTCCTGGGTTGGGAAGATCCCCTGGAGAAGGAAATGGCAATCCACTCCAGCACTCTTGCCTGGAAAATCCCATGGACGGAGGAGCCTGATAGGCTGCAGTCCATGGGGTCGCAAAGAGTCGGACACGACTGAGTGACTTCACTTTGACTTTTCACTTTGTTTATAGTCCAACTCTCACATCCATACATGACCACTGGAAAAACCATAGCTTTGACTAGACGAACCTTTGTTGGCAATGTCTCTGCTTTTAATAGCTGTCTAGGTTTGTCATAACTTTTCTTCCAAGAGCAAGCATCCTTTAATTTCATGGCTGCAGTCACCATCTGCAATGATTTTTGGAGCCAAAATAAAGTCTGTCACTGTTTCCCCATCTATTTGCCATGAAGTGATAGAACTGGATGCCATGATCTTAGTTTTCTGAATGTTGAGTTTTAAGCCAACTTTTTCAGTCTCCTCTTTCACTTTCATCAAGAGGCTCTTTAGTTCTTCACTTTCTGTCATAAGAGTGGTGTCATCTGCATATCTGAGGTTATTGATATTTCTCCTGGCAATCTTGGTTCCAGCTTGTGCTTCATCCAGCCCAGGGTTTCTCATGATGTATTCTGCATGTAAGTTAAATAAGCAGGGTGACAATATACAGCCTTGACATACTCCCTTCCCTATTTGGAACCAGTCTGTTGTTCTCTGTCCAGTGCTGTTGCTTCCTGACTTGCATACAGATTTCTCAAGAGGCAGGTCAGGTGGTCTGGTATTCCCATCTCATTAAGAATTTCCCAGAGTTTGTTGTGGTCCACACAGTGAAAGGCTTTGGCACAGTCAATAAAGCAGATGTAGATGTTTTTCTGGAACTCTCTTGCTTTTTCCATGATCCAGCAGATATTGGCAATTTGATCTCTGGTTCCTCTGCCTTTTCTAAATCCAGTTTGACCATGTGGAAGTTCATGATTCACATACTGTTGAAGCCTGGCTTGGAGAATTTTGAGCATTACTTTACTAGCGTGTGAGATGAGTGCAATTGTGCAATAGTTTGAATATTCTCTGGCATTGCCTTTTTTGGGGATTGGAATGAAAACTGACCTTTTCCAGTCCTGTGGCCACTGCTGAGTTTTCCAAATTTGCTGACATAGTCAGTGCAGCATCATCTTTTAGGATTTGAAATAGCTCAACTGGAATTCCATCACCTCCACTATCTTTGTTCATAGTGATGCTTCCTAAGGCCTACTTGACTTCACATTCTAGGATGTCTGGCTCTAGGTGATTGATCATACTATCGTGATTATCTGGGTCGTGAAGATCTTTTTTGTACAGGTCTTCTGTGTATTCTTGCCACCTCTTCTTAATATCTTCTGCTTCTGTTAGGTCCCTTCCTATTTCTGTCCTTTACTGTCGCCCATCTTTGCATTTAAGTGTTCCCTTGGTATCTCTATTTTCTTGAAGAGATCTCTG
>NW_011495070.1:7926156-7971462 GCF_000754665.1 Bison bison bison
AGTCGTGTCTGACTCTGTGCAACCCCATAGCGGCAGCCCACCAGGCTCCCCCGTCCCTGGGATTCTCCAGGCAAGAACACTGGAGTGGGTTGCCATTTCCTTCTCCAAAGAGATCTCTGGACTTTCCCATTCTATTGTTTTCCTCTACTTCTTTGCATGGATGGCTGAGGAAGGCTTTCTTATCTCTCCTTGCTGTTCTTTGGAACTCTGCATTCAAATGGATATGTCTTTCCTTTTCTCCTTTGCCTTTCTCTTCTATTCACAGCCATTTGTAAGGCTTCCTTAGACAGCCAGTTTGCATTCCTTTTCCTTGGGGATGGTCTTGTTCCCTGCCTCCTGTACAATATCACGAACCTCCGTCCATAGTTCTTCAGGCACTCTATCACATCGAATCCCTGGAATCTATTTATCATTTCTACTGTATAATCGTAAGGGATTTGATTTAGGTCATACCTGAATGTCTAGTGGTTTTCCATACTTTCTTCAGTTTAAGTCTGAATTTGGCAATAAGGAGTTCATGATCTGAGCCACAGTCAGCTCCCAGTCTTGTTTTTGCTGACTGTATGGAGCTTCTCCATCTTTGGCTGCAAAGGAATATAATCAGTCTGATTTTGATATTGACCATCTCGTGATGTCCATGTATAGAGTCTTCTCTTCTGTTGTTGGAAGAGGGTGTTTGCTATGACCAGTGTGTGCTCTTGGCAAAACTCTGTTGGTCTTTGCCTTGCTTCATTCTGTCCTCCAAGGCCAAATTTGCCTGTTATTCCAGGTATTTCTTGACTTCCTACTTTTGCATTCCAGTCCCCTATAATGAAAAGGACAATAGCTAACATTAATGAGTATTGTTGCAGTTACATTATATATTGGGCTCCCCAGGTGGCTCCATATATAATGTGACTGCAACAATACTCACATTAAATATATATCAACTCATGAAATTCTCACAACAAAACTGTGAGGTACATACTGTTTTTACCCTCGTTTTACAGATGAAGAACCTGAGACTGAGATGTTTACCTAAGGTTCCAGATCTTATAAGTAGGAGAGGTGGGAATTGAATCCAAATGCGGGCTTCCCTGGTGGCTCAGAGGTTAAAGCATCTTCCTCCAATGCGGGAGACCCGGGTTCGATCCCTGGGTTGGGAAGAGCCCCTGGAAAAGGAAATGGTAACCCACCCCAGTATTCTTGCCTGGAGAATCCCATGGATGGAGAAGCCTGGTAGGCTACAGTCCACGGGGTCACAAAGAGCTGGACACGACTGAGCAACTTCACTATCGCTATAATCTAAATCCAGCAGGGACTTATAGGGCAGAAGGAAAAGAGGGCGTTAGAGGATGAGATGGCTGGATGGCATCACCAATGCAATGGCCATGAACTTGGGCACACTTGGGGAGATGGTGAGGAACAGGGAGGCCTGGCGTGCTGTAGTCCATGGGGTCACAGAGTCTGTAACACTACTGGGCGACTGAACAACAGTAACTGTCTAAGTCCATGCTCTTAATCACTGTGCTAACTGCCTCTTTAGCTTACCAGGTGGCACTAGTGGTAAAGAACCCATGTGCCAATGCAGAAGGCACAAGAGATGTGTGTTTGATCCATGGGTCAGATCCCCTGGAGGAGGGCTTGGCAGTCCACTCCCGTATTCTTGCCTGGAGAATCCCGTGGACAGAGGAGCCTGGCGGGCTATAGTCCATAGGGTTGCAGAGTCAGATACGACTGAAGGGACTTAGCACCCACACACATTGCTTCTTATGCAGAGGATGTTGTGGTCCTGTTGGCCGTGCCAGAAAAGAAAGTAGAGGTGTATTTGGTAAGATGATAGACTTTGGTCACAGCTGACTGTGTGGGTATGGAAAATGGCTGTATACTAATATTTGCCACGTTTCTAGACCCTCGTTCCCGCCATACTTCTGCTCCCTGGATTTAATTATCAAAATAATTCTAGATTCTCTTCTACTGACCAAGGTTAGGTAAAGATAGGCACCAAAATTTACTGTGACTTTTGAAAAAGTTGTATGAGATCTGACCTCAGCTTAGGTCAGAATTGAGGAATCCCAGACAATTGTATCCATTGTGGAGAGCTAAGGTACGTTTTCGATGAATAGACCAGCCTTAGCACCTCATGTTTATTTCAGTGTTCCCACACTTGAGATACTTTGGTATGGAGTCTCTTTTCATGTCAGATTTGGATTTATGTGTACGAGCAGGAGTTGAAAATGAACTGTTTTAAGAGCACACTTGACATAGAATTGGATTGATATGATAGTAACTATCAGATCAGATCAGTCGCTCAGTCGTGTCCAACTCTTTGCGACCCCATGAATTGCAGCACGCCAGGCCTCCCTGTAATTTTATGGTTGAAAAGGTCAATTTTGTGTTGAGTGCATATTATGACATACTACTGTGCTAATTTAGGCATTGCAAAGTTTGAGGATTGGTCCTATTTTGAAGGAAATAAAATCCATGGCTGAAATACTTTGCTATGAAGAGCTCAACAAATCCTTTGATCCCATATATACAGTAAATCTGTTTATTACTCTAAATTTCATGAAAGACTTAGAATATATACTAGTAGTGTTTTGAGACCCATCTATTTGATCACATCACAGTAAGAAAAATGGGCTACTTGTCTTGTTGTTGTTGTCATGTAGAGACAGCTGGTAGTGCTCTGGTCTGCTTTATTAAAGGGGAATGCTGTTTTGCACAGGGATGCTATGTATAGTTGGGCAGGTTTTGCATTGTTCAGCCCTCAGGGCAGTCTTACATGGACTGTGCTGTGAGTAGTGTTCTCCTGGGTTATGTGATACATTCTGTAGCACTGTCCTCATGCCCTGATTTTGTGCTCTTCTTCCTCCCCAATCTTGATGTGCTTCTCTGAGAATAATTTTTTCTTTAATAAATCCCCTCCACCCCATTTTATGCCTTATTAAATTTTTTCAGAGTCAAGCTGTTGATGAGCCATGCATAGATTTTTCGATTGTTTGGGTTATATGTGGCCAGAATTTCAGAAACGGGCTTCTTTTCCTTACCTACTACATTAATTGGTCTGGAACACTTTGCTTTTATGGAAGACTTTTTTGGTTTTAGTATTAGATGAAAACAGAGGCAAAAGAAGTATAACCCATCCCTATACTAGATCTGACTTTAAAATCGAGTGCATTGATTTTGTGTTTATCTGTTGCTTTGACTTGTGTATTATCTCTTTTCAGCTGTCATGAAAATCCTATTTCAGGTGTATTTTTAAAAAGACTGAATATTAGATATTTGGAGCATTTAATATACAGGTTTCTCCCTACTCTCTGAAAGGAGACCATTCCTACCTCTTCGAAGCTGAAATGGCATAAAGTGATGAAGCAGTTGTCTTAGGACACACCTTGCTAACAGATGCACAAAAGAGGGAGAAAGGACAGAAGCTCACAGACACAGTTCAGAGCTACGGCAGCTTGATGCTGAGATGCTGAGTGTAGTTCTCGGGGCAGGGGCGCTCACAGTGAGCGCTGTTTCTAACACCCTGTTGCTAAACACTGAAGGCTTTTTTTGCTTTTTGCCTTTTTTCATGAAAACGAAAACCCTTGCAGATTTTTTTTGTTTAGCAAAACCAGGTCCTAATGTAGGTCTTTTATACAAGTGCACTGGCATTAAGTAAAACTTAAAACCTGGAGATACCTGTATTATGTAACAGGGGAAATAGCCAAGTTGATGGCTGTTGCTGCTGAGTAGTCCCAAAGTCACTTACTTTTGCTTTTGACTGTTAGCTCTGTCGTCCCTCCCAGACAAGTAGTTGAAGTGGTATGAAAGTGCTCTTCTCTTGGGCAAGGGCCGAATCAAGTTTTCACTGCTAACACCCTTCCTCTTCAATTATGAAGACACTTTGATTAAATGGAGAGGAGTAATTTGTACGGTCTTCAAATACTATAAAGGATTGAATAACTTACAGAATTTTTGAGAAAAATTTTTGTGATCAGTCTATTTGGATATATGTATCAGCAGACGTGTGTGTGTGTGTACACACATTTTTGTTCAGTTGACCCTTCAACAACAGGGGGATCAGGGGTGCTGACCCTCTGCACAATTGAAAATCCACATACAACTTTATAGTCAACCCTTCGTATATCCAATTCCACATCTGCAGATTGAATCAACTGCAGGTCGAGTAGTTCTGTAATAGTGTTTATTGAAAAAAATCTGAGTGTAAGTGGACCTGCATGGTTCAAAACCTTGGTGAAGGGTCATCTGTGTGTGTGTGTGCGCGCATCTATACCCATCTATATGTCTTCCCTAAAACTTTCTCTGAAGTACAGAGAACCAGAGAATTAAAACCATGTGTAAAAGATGTGCGGGAGAACAGCCCTAATGCTGGCTATGTGGGAAGACTTGGGGTAGTTTTATCAAACATTATTTTTATTCCATTTGTATTTAGTTAATTCTTTAATAATGCTATGTGTAAAGGAGGTTTAATATCTTTTTTGGACTGAGTGATATCTATGTTTCTTTTTCTTATTGCAGACCATTCATCAAGAATTTTGTATCCAAGGCGCAGAAGTTTGTTACCGAAGATGATGAATGCTGACATGGATGGTATGTTCTTTGTTTTCCTTTTTATATGTTTTGTGGCAGACACATTGCTTTATTAAGCAATGTAAAGAGCAGAGAAGCAGTATTTAGAAGGAAGGCTTGATCTTAGCCAGTTGTACTTATTTATAATCCTATCTAGTTCTAGAAAGAATTTAAGGCAGCTTCCATTCTTTAACTGTAAGATGTTGGTAAAGCACTTTACCTTCACTTTGGTGTTGTCATCTGTGATGTAGGATCCATCTTTTATTTTACAGGGCTTTTGTGTAAGTCAAGGAAGATAATAAATGTAAAACATTTTGCAGATCTTTTATGTGCTATATTACACAAATGGTAGTTAATAATAGTAAATCTGAACCTTTTCATTACAGCAGTTGATGCTGAAAATCAGGTGGAACTGGAGGAAAAAACACGACTTATTAATCAAGTATTGGAACTCCAACACACACTTGAAGGTTAGCTTGCATTTTGCAGTTTTCTTGACTAACATCCAGGTATTGAAATTGCAAGCATTTATGTTGCTAATTTTGTTACTGTGCCCAGTTTTAAAATGTATAAATTTCAAAGTTTACTTCAGTGGTTTGTTTATCCTGCCTGTAGCTTTGACTGGTGATTTTTAAAACACAGTTCTGTCTCAATAAGGAAGTCAGATAGTGTTCTTGTGCTTCCCTCTTTAAGGTCTAACATAATAGGAGCACCCCTTTTAAGTCCCTGAATGGTATTATTAAGTCCACTTTAATAAAGTTTAAATGAAAGTAAAAACAGTGTATTAGCCACAGAGATTATAAGGGAACTTACCTGAGTCTTTTCATTTTCTAAATGTCTTCTATAAAGTCAATTGCACCACCAAAATATCTTTTGGTTTTGGATGAATTTACGAGGTGGTGGTTTTTTAAAATCAGGTTGAGCAGATCATGTCACTCCAGTGGCTTCCCTTCTCATGGGTAATGAAAACCAAGTCCCTTTCTGGAAGTCTCTTATTTCCCTTTTACCTCTCAGAGTCCTGTTGCACTCTTGACTCAATCATCCTACCTTAGACACTCCAGCCTCCTCGCTTCTCCTCAGGGTCTTAGCAGGTGCTGTTTCCCTGTGTTTGACTCACCCTTAGTCATTTGCATATCTGTGTGACTTGTTCCCTCACTTCCTTTAGGTCTCTGGTGAAATTTCCTTAATCAGAACAGCTGTCCTTGGCTACACTATAGAAGGACCACTTCCCTTTGCTTCCTGTGATCCTTATCCTTCTTGCTTTTTCTCCAGAGCCCCCTAAATGCACCTGTGCTCACACGCACACCACAGTGTCAACTCTGTAAGGGCAGGGCCTTTTTGTTACTATCGCTACTGGAAAAGTGCTTGTCTACTAGAAGGCGCTGAGTAACTCAGCTGCTGAGTGACTGAACAGACGTAGTATCTCTTCATCGTCAAGGCCTACTCTTTTGAATTTCTTGCTAATGCAAAAATACAAAATGATGAATTGCTTGGAAACTGACGGCCTATATCCAGTATGTAAATTTAGTTATGTTCACCTACTACATTTTTTTAAACACTTCTACTTAAGAATTACAGTTTTATGATGCTAAGATATGAACCAAACTTCACATTTTAAAAACAGTATTTTAAAAAAATAGCCATTTTAAGAATTAACTACTTAACAAAAATGCTGTTTGCAAAGTATAACATTTAACCTAATGTGAAATCTCTTTTTAGGAATTTGGCTCTTGATTCGTACTCAGCTTACTTTGTTTACATAACTTCTAAAGTAGTCTTAATTTAAAAACAGAAAATTCAAGGACTGTGGTATTTAAGAGTAAATCTTAATAAGCAGTATGTAATATGAAGTCATTGTCATCACTTTATTGATATTTCACTTTTTAATTTTTGATATAGATCTGTCTGCAAGAGTAGATGCAGTTAAGGAAGAAAATCTGAAGCTAAAATCAGAAAACCAAGTTCTCGGACAATATATAGAAAACCTCATGTCAGCTTCTAGTGTTTTTCAAACAACTGACACAAAAAGCAAAAGAAAATAAGGGATTGATATCTCTTACGTCTTACGGAATTGCTGCTGATCTTTTTTTTTCTTTAAAACTTGGATAGATTCCAAAAGTTACAGTACTTTTGTTTGTGGCTTCACTGAGTATTTATGAAGATAATGTCAGATCTAGGCAAAATTAAGAGCATAACAGAAGACTTCCATGAGTTTGTGTATGATGTTAGTCTATGAAAATGTGCAAATGTAGAGACTTTATAATTAGAAATGCATATATTTATGAAACTTGAAAATGAATGTTTTATCAAGTTTGTTTTGATTTATAGGGTTAGCATTGTCTTATATTATAGGCATAGAGATACAAGCAAGTAACTACCGTGTTGTGAAAAAGTAACCAAAATCATGTACTAAATGCACAGCTTTATTTACCCTGTCTACCATCGTGTGCCTCTCTTCCATTTGCTTTCTTCCTGTTTTTCCTTCCCCTAGGGAAAAAATTGGTTTCACGTTTGTAAAAAGTAATTTCAGTAGCTAATCATCTAGGAGAGTAGCCTGAACTCTAACTGTTGAAACTTAACCAAAATAAGATACTTTCTCAGTTAGGGCTTATTTATTATGTTTAGTAGTAGTAAGGATAGTAGGTTTCTCTTACATTAATTGAAAATGGAGGCTATAAAAATGAAGATTTTTCTTTGAATTATGGTATGGGGAAGATTTGTTATTAAAAACTTCCTTTGCACAAAATAACCCATTTGGTATCTGAAAAGATGAGTTCTGGTTGTGTGTGTGTGTTTGAAATAGAAAATTTTGAGGAAAAATAGAAATAGGGTGGGAAAAGTACTTCGTAAGTACCTGTAACCAACTCCACATGTTTCTACTCCAGATTTATGTTCTCTCTGGCACAGATTGGATTTTGGAAGGAACATTTTAAAAAATGGATTAAGTTTGGCTAACCTTACGTAAACCACACCTGGAAGAGAATAGAGTTTGGTCTCAGGTTTATTTGTAGTACCAGCAGATCAATTTTGCAAAGTCCATTAAGAGTGGATTAGTATCAGAGTCATGAATAAGATGGGAGAGTTTTACATGTAAACTAATTGATGCTTTCTCAGTATTTTATCACTTCTCCCAGAAGTTTCTGCAAACCCAACTACTGGTTTGCAGAATTTTAGTTACTTAACCATTTTTTAAAATTTAGTTTAGTAGGTTCCATTTGGTAAGGAAATCAGTAGTTAATTAAAATGTTAAATAGGAAAAGAAATCCACTAATATAGTTTATAGTTATTAAATTTAGGCTAATCATGGAATAATCTTATGTTTGTATTGGTGTAAGATTTGATGACTTTAGCTGTATGAATATATAATAGTCATACTGCAAACATTTTGCATCTCTTTGTGACCTAATTTTCAAACATTTAAAATTGTGTTGCAGTTACGCTTTGCTGTTTAATAAAAAGCTGTTTCAAAAACTGCGTGTGTTTTGATATAGTTGCCTAAGTAACTGAGATACATATAGTGGTGCGGTGTGGTATATTCAGGGTTGTTCCAAGCCACAGTAAGTTTACTTACTGGATGTTTAAGGGAATACTATATTTAAAAAATGATATTATACATTAATTTAAAAAATAAAAGCAAAGAATTCAAAGAGAAGGATCCAAGATTGCCAGGAGAAAGGTGGTTGTCATTTTTTAGATTAGGTTAGGCTAACCTCTTTTAACAAGAGACACAGTGATTAAATATATGGAAGTTTTCTCTTCCAGCTAATGGTTCTGAAGTGAGCATTATAAACTAGAAGGCTTTATGAGCTGGGGATTTCTCTGCCATTTTCAGCCATGGCTTCCAAGTCACATTTGTTTTCTCTATTCAGATTTGCAGCAGAAAGTGCCTGGTGAACACATGCAGGGTTTTATGGGCTGGGCCTGCCTGGAAATGGCTCATGTCTTATCACATTCCCAAGGGTGTAGGGTGTGGGAATTTACTTAAACCTAGTTGCTGAGAAATGTAACCCCTGGCTGGAAGCCGTATTCCAGCTACAACTTTATTATGGAAGCAGTCGGAGGATAAGGTGGTAGCAGCCTTAGCCACAGCCCTCTTCTCGTGCTGTGAAGTATCTGTGCCCAACCTTCTTCCCATGCGTAGAACATACTCAGCCTCTCCTTGTCCAGTTCTGATGCAGTGCAAAATCCAGCATCTCCATCAAGGTCTGTCAGTTGTAGATGTGACCCCTCATAGTCTGACTACCTTTAAACTGATGACAGATTATATAACTCCCCTGCATAAGAACCTTCAAAAATGCGAATGTGCCTGTGCTGTCCAGTCATATAAGTTCACATGTCTAGTGTATATTGTCACCTGCGTGTACCCTCTAGAAGCGGTTGTGTTTTTGTGTACTTTACTGTATACAGCACTACAGCATCTTAATTTCAAGCCCAGGAAGCAAGTGTAAAAGCTGTGATACATAGCAGATTGTGTTAATTGGGTACATAGGCTAACTCTGAAGTTATGAACAAGTTGGACTTAGCAACTTGCTCTTGGAAGGGAACTCATTCATATGTAAGGGTCTTACTGTATTTGCTCTGTCCATTTATAATGGTGTAGTAAGGATAGGCGGAGAAGGCAATGGCAACCCACTCCAGTACTCTCGCCTGGAAAATCCCATGGATGGAGGAGCCTGATAGGCTGCAGTCCATGAGGTCGCTAAGAGTCGGACACGACTGAACGACTTCACTTTCACTTTTCACTTTCATGCATTGGAGAAGGAAATGGCAACCCACTCCAGTGTTCTTGCCTGGAGAATCCCAGGGATGGGGGAGCCTGGTGGGCTGTCGTCTATGGAGTCGCACAGAGTTGGACATGACTGAAGCGACTTAGCAGCAGCAGCAGTGGGGATAGGATACCCAAATAACTCTCAATTTGGAAAATGGAATAAAGAGAAACACATCAAAGTCAACTGTGGAATACCCCTGGGAGAGACACCCTGGAAGATTCTCTCATAGTGGACAAAGTTCCTTGATTAGACCTGAGTGTAATCTCTGGCAAGGGACTTCCCTTATTCCTTGCTCTCCATGGCTCCCCCTAGCTGGAAAGTTATTCCTATCCATCCCCCCCACCCCCTTCCCAGGACTCTGAAAGAGAGTTTGGGGGTGTTCCCTGCACAGGTTAACGTTATGAAAACAGTCCACTTCTCACTGGTGTGAGTTTGGTGCCCATCGTTTGAAGGCCAAGCGTACATTTCTTGGGCTGTACAGTTCCCTCAGAAATAGACTTCTTGTCTATATGCTTCAGTTCCATATGCTGTGAATCACAATCATTCTCTTTAGACTAAATTCTCCAAAGTTGGCCTGCTTTCCTTCTTCACAGGACCCTGCCTCTGAATGGACCCTGCCTCCTCTAATGGAGGCTACTGTGAAACCAACTGAAAACAGGGCTGGGAATCACAGCATCCAGGTATCACTGCAAGGTCGGGTTCCTTTGTCTGCCTAACACTTGGCAGAGAAATCTTTACTGGGCTTCCCCTTCTACCTCCCACACCTCAAAACAATGCTGAACTTTTCTGCCATTCAGGGTACAGAGGCAATTAGCTTTTCTAATGTTGTGAGGTACCTAATACACAATTTTTCTGTTCCCTTCCATCTCTGCTTGGAAGCTAAGTTCCTTCTTGTGATACCTTCTTGCTCTAAGCATCAGGGCACACCCAATTCATCTCATATTCTGCCTTTTCCAACTGCCATCCTACAGCTGTTAACCCAGAAGGTGACAAGATGTTACTTGAAATACATGCCCCACCTGCTTGCCATACAGATGGTAAACCAGTGCACAGAGGAGCCCAGTGGGCTCCAGTCCATGGGGTTGCAAAGAGTTGGACATGACTGAGCATGCACACACACACACACACACACACAATTATGGCAATATCTTCAGGATGTCAGTTTCTATATTAGAAATACAGGTGGTAAACTGCACAGAGACTGTGCCTAGCTTCTGATTTTAACCAAAGTTTAGCCAGGTTCTTCTGAGCCCTCTTTCTCAGTAGGCCTTGTATCTTAGGTCCTGTCTTCAGCCTGACTAGTCCATTGTTAGTAAAAATCCTGCTGCGTCACTTTGGAAAGAATTCCCCTACTCTCAGAATCTGATCACCCTGCTGGCCTTCAGCAAGAATCCTGTTAAGTCAGCATGGCAAGCATCCCCCTATCTTAGTGTCTTCTCAGTAATTTTCCATCCCCCAATGACCCACTTCCACTCTGCTTAATAACTATACATCCTCAGCTGTCTTCACTGTAGTTGGAGCTGAGCCCATTCTCTTGCCCCTGTCACCACAGCCTTGGCCCCTGCTACAACAGCCCTGAATAAAGTCTTCTGTACTGTTTTAACCAGTGTCAGAATGCATTTTTAATTCTTCCTGGCTCGCTCTAAAGGCTAGTGGAATGATGACTTGCAGGAACCCCTCTTCCTCAGGGTCTCCAGCAGAAATTCCCTCAATACTAACACTAGGTTCCATCCAAAATTTGTCTTTATATTCACTATGAACTTTACTTACAGCAAGTTAATACAGCTCATAACCCCTTATCTGTAACTCTTGGGACCAGATGTTTCAGCATTTGGAATTTTTCATACATGATAAAGTATTATGTAACTCATACACCAATACAGCTTGGGGCAGTACTTACAATCAAATATATTAACACTTTTGTAGCAAAATATATGAATACTAAGATAAATGAAGACTATAGGTAGCCTGTTAGGGAAGTCAGGTTTGGCTGCCAAATGAGTTTTGATGTCAAACATGAAAAAACTTCAGATTTTCACAGATTTTTGGAATTGTACGTGTAACAATGAAACAATCTGTGAAGTAACCAAAATCAACGAAACAATTTGTGAAGTAACCAAAATCATCAAAGCTTGCAGTTAAAACCAGTTTCTTAATCAGTCGTGTCCAACTCTTTGTGACTCCATGGACTGCAGCCCACCAGGCTCCTCTGTCCATGGGGTCCTCCAGGCAAGAACACTGGAGTGGGTTGCCATACTCTTCTCCAAGGGATCTTCCTACCAGGGATGGAACCCAGGTCTCCTGCACTGGAGGCAGATTCTTTGCCATTTGAGCCACCAGGGAAGCCCTCCAACCAGTTTATGATGTCACATTTATATTCCTTTCATTACTCTTCCCTCTGATCTAATCTTTTTCCAAATGAGAAATGGAAAGTGAATTATAGTCTAGGATGACTTTTATGATCCAAAACAAAGCAAAACTGATCTTAGTTCTTTAGAGTGCAATCTTTCTTGATAATTTTTAGTTCCCTATCTTGAGTTCGGACAAGCAATGGCACCCCCTCCAGTACTCTTGCCTGGAAAATCCCATGGACGGAGGAGCCTGGTGGGCTGCAGTCCATGGGGTTGCTAGAGTTGGAAACGACTGAGTGACTTCACTTTGACTTTTCACTTTCATGCACTGGAGAAGGAAATGGCAACCCACTCCAGTGTTCTTGTCTAGAGAACCCCAGGGACGGGGGAGCCTGATGGGCTGCCGTCTGTGGGGTCGCACAGAGTCGGACACGACTGAAGCGACTTGGCGGCAGCAGCAGCAGCAGCGGTTGGTAGGACCACTTGTAAACTGTGAAAGAAAAGAGAATGTGTCTAACATGACAGGGTTAAGAATTGGAAGACTGACTTAATTGCCTCTTGGCTACTCTATCAAAAAAAGCTACAGACTATTTCACTTAAATCATAGAGATTAATGAAATTTGACGATACTTACTATAACTAGGACTTTATGTTGGCCTTAGGACCTAATTTACCATACAATGAAGGGGTATTGAGGAGCAATGACAGAAGCTAAAGTAATACATTGTAATCAACTGTATAATGTATTTGCCTTGTTTTAAATTTTCTATATTATCTATAGATGGCTTAGTCTAAGTAATTAAAACTTTAAATTACTCCAAAATTTTACAAAGGATGTAAAATTATATTCAAGAAACATAAAATGTGTGATATGATACCATGTCAGGTGTTAAAAGATCATTTACAAATTACCCTGTTGCCCATCTTTTTCTAAAATTACCATTGCTCTTCCTTCCATGCATTTTTATCTCTGTACAAACTCCAAACATATTCAAAAACACATTTTTTTCTCCCATCAACCTACTTCATCTGACCTGTCAATTAGAGATAATTTTATTTCCTGAACTTTTCACAGCTACCATACTATGGCAATGAGAGCTATAATTTGGGAAGATATTCTTAAAATTTATGTAGAAATGCTATTCAGTCACTCAGTTGTGTCCAACTCTTTGCAACCCCATGAATCGCAGCACGCCAGGCCTCCCGTCCATCACCAACTCCCGGAGTTCACGCAAACTCATGTCCATCGAGTCGGTGATGCCATCCAGCCATCTCATCCTCTGTCGTCCCCTTCTCCTCCTGCCCCCAATCCCTCCCAGCATCAGAGTCTTTTCCAATGAGTCAACTATATGTTTAAATAAACTCTTTACATGAGACTTAAGGAGTTATCCAACATTAGCCATCTGATATTTCATCTCTAAATCCTGAAGTTAAAAACAACCACAATTGACAAAAGAAAAAACTTCACAGATGCCTAGAGTATATTTAAATTTACAGTAAGATATTTATGTTTTAACTATTCTGAATAGTTTTCACTGAAAACTATTAGTTTTCTAAATTAGTATTGTAAATTTCTGGGGTTCATTAAATTCATTACTAGTAGTTAATATTGACATGTAAGGAATTTTATCTTCTGCCTCCTGCAAATGTGGACTGACGCATCTAAAAAGCTCCTAGTTCTAATAGTCTGTGTCTTTCTAGAGGAATGACCAATGGAAGCAAGGCTACCTTAAAAAAAATCTCAAGAAAAAGAAAGCTACTTTAGTCTGATCAAGGTAAAAAGTCCCCCCAAAACAAAGAGCAAAATATATTAATTTTTCTCCTTTATTAGAGAAAAGGATAAAACTTAAATCATTTAAAACAACAGAGTCAGACTGGGGTGGTAGAAGGAAAAAATGATCTCATTATTAAAGAAAACTCTATGCTTTGTCTACTGAGTGAATGGAGCACATACGTTTTTAAGTTTTGGTTAAACCTATCAGCCAATGGTACAGTCACAGAGGGGACACCCACAGGAAAGAGCAGAGAACTGGCAAAACTGGTTGCGCAGATTTTACCACTGCGAGCTCATGGAATTTAACCAAATGTTAAAGTTTAAATGAATCTGCAGTCAAGAAATTAAAAGCTTTAATAAATCTTTAGGGGAAAAAAGATCATATATAAGACACTTGTCAAGCAAGACGTTTCCCATAAAAATATATCTCATGAAGTAGCAGTTTACTTTCAAAAACATTCTCATCTAGAATCATTCAATGTGTCTAGTTCATTTAAAGTACATAGCAAGAAAAGGAGTCTTTGCAAGATGTGTTAGGTTTAGTTAGTATTAAATAAATACAAAGCATGGTTAGCTATGTATTAAGATTGTCCACCACCAATATATAGAAAATTCAGAACACAGCAATGAATAAAGCACTTATTTTCACTTTCAATTCACTCTCTGAAATGAGGAGTGAATTGTGGCTACACTAGCTATTTGGCTTCCTTCCTTCAGTCAGAGGAGAAGCTAGAAACTCATTTTCCTTATACAAGAGCTCTAAATATATTAGTGGGGCTAGCCCAATGATGGGATGTGTATGTTCATGAAGGAATCCAAAATATCACCCAACTAGTATAGAGTTCTCAAGGTAGTATTAAAGTAGTTTCATGGCCTCAAAGATTTAGATCACCTTCCAAAGGGTTTATCACCCAAACATGAAAAATTCTTAGATATGTTAAATGGAATAATACAGTTCTACTATAATGCACTTCTGTAACTTCTGGTACTTACAGTCATCCCTTGGTATCCATGGGAGATTGGTTCCAGGACCTGTGACAGATATCAAAATTCACAGATGCTCAAGTCCCACAGTTGACCGTCTTTATCTGCAGATTCTGCATTGGAGGATTCAACCAACTTCCTACCGTGGAGTACTGCAGAATTAATTGCAGAAAAATCCACATACAAGTGGACCCATGCAGTTCCAACCTGTGTTGTTCAAGGGTCAATGGTATTTTAAAAGAGGAGCAACAGTCTGTCTACCATAGAGGGAGCTTTAAATCTGGATAAGACAATAGATTTGAATTTGTCGGAAAAAAGATAAAAATACAAAACATGATGACCAATATCTATCAGCCACTAGAATCTCTTACTGATCAGACCCGAATAATAATTTACCTATTAAAGTAGGTATTGTTTAAAAAAAGAAAAAATGCTTAAATTTTGTTTTTAAGAGCAATGTAGGCATAAGCAATCTTGTGAATAGGGTAAGCCATTCTGGCATAAAACAACTATAACAACTTGAAAAATAGCTGTACACTATTTCATTTTGATAAACTTCATCTCTGTATTTAAATGTAAATATGCTACACTATTAACCAGCAATTCTATGAATGATAAGACACATTTCTGTTTTGTTGACTGGCCTGTCAACAAAGCACCTCTTTAAAGTGAACAATGGACCATAACTATAACTTGACACAAACCGGGTAGACGTGGGTCACATACAACACTTTCAATTGTTGGTAGAACCAAACAGCCATACAGAAACTTTATTGCAATCAGCTCTGTACAACAGAACACTCTCTCACTTATACCGTAGAACTACCAGGTATATTGTAGTACAGCCATTTAGGGGAAATTCCAACAACTGACTTGTCCCACAGCAGTGAAGCAGCGCGCTGCATGTTATTCTGCAGAAACCAAAACTTTCTCCAAACTATGAAAACTGTGTAACCTCTAATGATATAAATCTCTTAAAATCTGATATGTAACGTGCCACTTTTCTTTTATTCTAAATTCAAAGACCAGGTAACTTCAAAGGTTTTTCATTTCTGAAAAAGAAGATTAAAAGAAATGTCTGAAAGAATAACATTGCTAGATAGTAGAAAAGGGGTGTGCAGGTTGACTCAAGTGCAGTTCTGGCACACGGACTTGAGAATGCCAACTTGCTCTCTCAGGAGTGAAAAATACTTGAATACAGGTTACTCCTTCCGTACTCTTCTTTTGCGTACTGACTTTATTGGCCCATCTCCAGATCCTGTGCTCTCATCTGCCTCTTTCATCTAGGAAAAAACATTATGAAAATGTTTATTTTCAGACAGTAGGCAACGAGTAGACAGTAGTATATAAAATATTTCTTATTTCTAAAATACATGTTTCTAATCAAATGCTTTACACTAATTAATGATCGGTCAAAACGTGTATATAAACTGATGTGTTTCAGTTTGTTCATCTTTTGCCGTGATTGCATTTTTAGAGTAACTCTGCCTGTTACCCCATCTGTCAGATGTTACTCCATCTGACAAGGGATAATGCTAACAGCTCAATTCATGATTTTATCTCATGATTTCCAACTTAATCTAATGCCATGGTTAATTAAAGGCTGCATAATGTTTTCATTGTGGATAGTAACCACTAACTATACCATCAAATGTCTCTGTAATAATGAACTGCTGCACTGCTTTTACAGAGACTTTCCCAGAACTTCTGGCACACTGTATTTGATAAGAATTAGGAGAGAACAAAGGGAGACATCACACTTATGGTTTGGGTTTTTTCTATTCTTTAACTCGTATCCTTCCAGAATAATCATCTGTACATAAGTTGAACTTGTATAACAAATAATGGAGGTATTATACAAAATGAAATGAAAATCGAAGCATATATATGTGTGTATGTATATACATAAATATACATGTGTGCTTTGAGAGAGCATGGTTTTTAAGTCAACTGTTTCATCAACTATTAAGTTTCATCAACTATTAAGTTAAAACTACTTCTCAAGGTTATACTATATAAAAATTGATTTATTTTAGCTCACTGACAAATGCATAAAAGATTAAAAGACTGGAACATGGAATTAATATGCTTTTAAAGGCACACAAATTATTTTTTTACAAAGCAAAATATAACAAGTGTTCCATATATAACTACAAGTATTATTATTAAAAGTATTACAGAGGGAAACAAGGACTATGTAAAACTATGTTCTGGAAGAAACTTTCTTCACCCAGGTCCCTCTCAATAAAGATATTCATAATGATCCCCCAAACCCATTTAAAAACTCACAAGACAGTTAAGACTAGTAACCAGGCATATGTACAGAATAAGCTTTAGAAAACACTTAAAACAATAAAAACAGATATCTGGGTGATTTCTTCAAGCAGACAAAACAGAATGTTTGTTTCATCACACACAACAGTCCAGGCATCATGGACATTTACCCTGCCTGACTCTAAGCTACGAGAGTGATGGGGACAGTGACTCTGTCGGGTTAAGATTATGCAGCTCTCAAAAGGCCAGAGAAGTAGAGAAAACAGGCTTTTGGGAGTATGCTGCTGCTGCTGCTAAGTCGCTTCAGTTGTGTCCAACTCTGTGCGACCCCATAGACGGCAACCCACCAGGCTCCGCCATCCCTGGGATTCTCCAGGCAAGAACACTGGAGTGGGCTGCCATTTCCTTGGGGGTATATAGTAGGTTAAAAAAAAGAGAAAGAAAAAAGAAACCTCTGGTTCTGAATTATACCCTGGATGATTCTGATTTCATAACTGACTATAAAAAAGGGCACTGTGGAAAGTTTCATTATACATCAGGATGTGGGAAAAAAGGGCAGACATATCAAGTTAATGAAAAAAACGAGCTTAAAGATTTGAGGAAAACACCACTATTAGACACAGTGCTCCACTAGCCAATGAATGAAATCCTTTAAAATTTTACAGTAAATATAAATGTGACAGAATGTTTTCACAATGTCTATAAAGACGACTGCCTTATAATAAGCATAATTACCTCTTAAATATTCAGTTGGTCTGCTTATTACAACTTTCAACAAAACACTTTAATAAAATTTTGTTTTTAAACAGATGTAGCTATTTTGCAAACCAAAGGCTTATTTATACTATTTCATTGGCATTAGGAGGATATAAATTAGTTTTTTCATGCTTTCCTTATGGATACATTTTATACCAATATGTATGCTCTTAAGAAAGCTGGGAGAAAATATGGCAAAAAATTCTTCACAAATGAGATCACTATTTTTATTAAAATATTTTTACAGACTAACAATCATACATAGAAACTAGTTTATTTTCTGTTAAAGAGATGCTTACCTCATCCTCTGATCCAGACTTATTGGATTTATTGCCTTCTTCTTGTCCTTCTATAATTTCAATTTCTTCTTCACTCTTTTCCTCAGGTTCACCTTCCTCTTCTAGAATTTTTTATTAAACAGATTTTATTCAAGGCAAAAGACTCAATGAATTAGAATTTTTCTACTTAAAAGTATTAAAAGTGGAGGAGTACATTTAAATTCCAATATATGAAGGCAATTTCTTCCATTAGACATTTTTGAAAATTAAATACAAGTACTCGTTATTTTACCACAACTCACTGGAAAAGACCCTGATGCTGGGAAAGATTGAGGGTGTGAGGAGAAGAGGAAGACAGAGGATGAGATGGTTGGATGGCATCATCGACTCAATGGACATGAGTTTGAGTAAGCTCTAGGAGATAGTGAAGGACAGGGAAGCCTGGCATGCTGCAGTCCATGGGGTCACCAAGAGTCGGACATGACTGAGCAACTGAACAACAACAATAAATATATCATCATATCTGAGGAAAGGGGCAGGTTTAAAGAATTTTAAAGCATTCAGTCTATGTGAAATGAAAATCAAAGAATATATGCGTGTGTATGTATATACATAAATATACATGTGTGCTTTGAGAGAGCATGGTTTTTAAGTCAACTGTTTCATCAACTATTAAGGGCTCATTCTGGAGCCTGGCTTGGGACATCTGGCAAACATCAATAGTTTTATTGCTACCTAGATGTATACAAGGAAGTCTCACTGAAGAGGTACCAAAAAGCCACAGTTGTCTTCAGTCTAACATCTTCTGGAGTTTAGTTAAGAGCAGGAGGGGACACACGATTCAGCAATCCTCTGAAGAGACTAAACTACTGGTTTGATATGATAAACTATCTGATGAACAGCAGCCCTTGGTGTGGATTTTGTTGCTGCAGTCACCTGTCTTAAACCAATTACTCTTCCACAGAAGCTGTGATCTGTGCCTCCCATCTCATCCCTGGAGGCAAGAAAAACCCTTGCAAAAAGCTATGACATATGGGATTGATAGCTGCTAGATTCTGAAGCAACTGAACAATTCTGACAACTCTTTCTTCCTAGAAGAGAGAACGCATACACTGGATGTCTGCTCAGGTACAGTCCAGGCAAGGATGGTACTCCTCTTCACCACAGTCATGCACTCCTGAGGATTCAGATGGTATAAATCTGACAACAGACAAGTGCAACAGCTAGTGTTTCCCTCTTAATCTACTGTTCTTAATGAGCTCTGCCCAGGGTCCCCTTTATATATCGCCATCACTGTCCTACCTTTTTCAACAATTTCACCATCACTTTGCTTTTTTTCCTCTTCCAAGTCAACTGGCTTCTCCAGGGCTGCCTTCTCTTCCTTCACTTCCTGCTCCAGTGCTCCCTTTGTTTGTGGTTTACATATGTCCAGTTTTTCGAAAGCCACATCTTCATATTTTTTCTGTGGTAGTTTAACACAAGCTATTTTTACTAAAAGCAAAGCACTGTTTTTAAAAAAACATTTTCTTTTTTTGCAATGACGGATATCACACACACACTGAAGAACTGATGCTTTTGAACTGTGGTGCTGGAGACTCTTGAGAGTCCCTTGGACTGCAAGGAGATCAAACCAATCCATCCTAAAGGAGATCAGTCCTGAATATTCACTGTAAGGACTGATGCTGAAACTGAAATTCCAATATTTTGGTCACCTGATGCGAAGAACTGACTTATCTGAAAAGACCCTGATGCTGGGAAAGACTGAAGGCAGAAGGAGAAGGGGACAACAAGAGGATGAGATGGTTGGATGGCATCACCGACTTGATGGACGTGAGTTTGAACAAGCTCTGGGAGATGGTGATGGACAGGGAAGCCTGGCGTGCTGCAGTCCATGGGTTTGGAAAGAGTCAGACATGACTGAGCAACTGAACTGAACTGAACTGATATCATACATGGGGAACAGTAAAAACTTATATAGGAAAATTAGTTTATTACTTTTAAGAACCACTGACTCCATTTATAGAACTCCTAAACACTAAGAGATTTTTTTTTTAATGTTGAAGGAAATTCATTTTCTTTACCTTTACTTTTCTTGGCCAACAAAATGAACCAATTAATGCTATTGGAAGCGCTGCTGTCAAGAGGTAAATGAACCAAAGCCACGGGCGCTGTTCAGTAGCTGACATCAATTGTTTGAATATACTAGGCTAAAAAAAAAAATAAGCATAAAAAGGCAATTCAGATTTTATAAACCTTCATTCATAAATATAGCCTACAAAAACAAAAAAAGTTATTTCACCTAGGTAGTTTTCTACTAAGGAGTCAAATTTATAAGACAAAAAATATTTTCTATTTTATACTTTGTGAAGTTTAAACAATCTTAAAAAAAAAAATGTTTATCTGGCATGCCAATTCTTAGTTGTAACATGTGGGATCTACTTCCCCAACCAGAGATCAAACCCAGGGCCCCTGCACTGAGAGCGCTGAGTCCTAGCCACAGGCCACCAGGGAAGTCCCTTAAACAATCTTTAATTATTCACATGCATTGCAGTTTGACACTTGGTAGTAGAAGATACATTATATTATACAAGTGAATATTGCTAATTCTCCAGCAAGAATTAGGACAGTTTCCTTTTCTGGTAAGCTTCAGGACAGTACTGTGCTTCATTGGATGGATTATTTGGTTCATTTAGAAGTAAATTCTCTAACTCATTCTGTACTTTTAAAGTACTAAAAAAAAAAAGTCAACCTAAGAATAGCGATGTTTTTTCTTATTTCTTAACAAATTTCACACACAACCTTCAGCAAGGAAATTGTTTTCCTTATTAAAATGTTTTAGTTAAAAGAGTTTCAAAATGAGAATCCTTTTACCTTTATTTACTCTTTTGAGGTTTTTGCTAATATTCAAAGAAACCTAATATAAGGTACATTTTTCTTTATGGTAATTGGTTTTAAAGACAGATAGATTCTCCAAGATGTACTGTGTTGAAATATTTAGCTTAAGCTTTCCTAAGTAGTGTTAAGATTTGGGGGAAAAAACTAGAACATAATAATTAAATTTTAAAAATTTCTGTACTCCTCTAAGTGAAAAGTAGTTAAAATGAATAAAGATTTAGATTTCTGTTCCCACTTGGGCCTTAAACTGATAAGGTGACAAGATATTAAGTCTCATTTCTAACAGCAGTAATAACCATCTCATTTCTATAAACATCAAGAGGCATTCAATCCATTTATGTTATCATAATCTAATAAATGAAATGAAGACTTACATATATGTATAATTCACTATATAGTTTATAATGAAGTTATATCATAATTTGGTGAAGCTCATATTCTGTCTACATAGATTTAAATATGTTTCATCATCATTTAGTAATTATTGTACCTATTTACTCATCAAAAGGCCATATGTATAACCTATAACCAGGACTATACCCTATTATTATCATATGCTAAAATACTGTGTACCTCATTAGCATTTTCTATCAGTATCTTCACTCCCCAACCATCTGCAGCCCAGCGGTCTGCTACTTCCTTTTCTGAACAGATAATAAAATTATCAAAGTAGATATCAGAGGTCATGGACCAAAGCTCTAAACCAAGAGCACGGAAAGAAGTCAGAAGAAATGGGTGATTGTCTTCAAAATAATCTGGATTAGGAATTTTTCGAGGACTCCAGATACCCTGGAAAAAAAATAATTTAAATACATTTTCAAACAATAATTTCATTATAAGTGTTACTCAAGAAGCAGTTGCTGTTGAATGAAATTAGCAATACTAACTGGGAAAAAGAAAACTTTAACTGATAATTCACTAGAAATAAAATCTTGTTTCCTCTTATCCTATACACGATGTTACCTATGAATAATACTGACTTTAAACTCAGCAAAAAAAAAAGAGGCACAGTGAAAAATCCCACAGAAAATTGAGTAATGAAATTTCACAACTGATACTATATTAGATGAGTTTCTTTTTTTACATTTAGTAAAGATACTCAAGGCACGATATCATTAAAATTGCTCAAATCAAAGAGATTACTATATGGCAAAAATGGAACCATGTCTTTTAACATACACTTACGATGGGCATCAATAATCACTCATGGTTGAATCACAGAACAATTATTCAACAGAGAACTTCCATTAAGTCTTAAATGATTAAAGTCAACCAACTCAAATAAACTGGACAATGTGTTCACTCACTGACTCATTCTGCCATCACCTACGACTATTCTGTACCAGGCACTATGCCATATGCTCTGCTGTGATAATCAAGGCAGACATGGTCCCTGCATCATGGCGTTTAAAGTCTAATGAAGGAAAGATAGATCTCAAACAAAAAAGTTACCAAAACAGTCATTCTATGAAGAAAAACTACAGTGAGCAAAGAGAGTCTATAACTGTATATATATAAAATAAATGTTAGAAAATGTCAATGAATAATTAGATAAAACTATAGCATTAAATGGACAACATAATAAGGACTTCTACCCCAAAAGCTAAGTATACTCAAAAAAATCTGTTTCATATTAGGAAAAAAAAAATTTAATTTTAATAAAACCTGAGAGTAAGGAACACATTATTTAAGCACAGACTTCAATTACTAAAATGTACAGTGTGAGTCCTCTTGATCAGAACTCAATTCTTATACTTAATCCTAAAATAAAATATTCCAAAGTGATCAATTGATTACTAAGGAAAATAGTAAGAAGTGATTTATCTTTAGTTATTAGTTTTATTACCCAAGAAAATTAAAAGATGCTTTACTTAAAAAAAAAATTATTTATTTACTGTCTGCGTCAGGTCTCTGTGGCTGCACTGACTTTCCCCCTAGATGTGGCAAGTGGGGAGAACTCTCTAGTTGCGGAGTGCAGAGTGGAGAGAACACTGTGGTGGCCTCTCCTGTTGCAGAGCACGGGCTCCTGGGCACACAGGCTTTAGCAGTCGTGGTTCCCGGGCTCTAGCGCACAGGCTCGGCAGTTGTGGCATACAGGCTTAGCTGCTCCCCAGCTTGTGAGATCTTCCCTAACCAGGGATCAAACCTGTGTCTCCTGCACTGGCAGGCAGATTCTTTACCACTGAGCCACCAGGGAAGCAAGCCCCACTTTACTTTTTAAACATAAATTGGTTGGAGTCTATTTTCTTTGACTTCAGATAGCTAAGGCACATTATTACAAATCAAATTTCCTCAAGTTAACATTATTAATAACTAGCTGTATAACAGAAATGGGAACAGAATTTTAAAAAGTTTACTGTGGGATGGGAATAAGTGGTTATTACCTGGTAGTTAGGGTTATCTATCATTGGCGGTCTCCATATTCCTTTGTATTTCGGGTTATCTATCATGGGAGGGCTCCATTCACCACACCCAATCCGACATGCTGGGTTAGAAATATGAGGTGCCTCCCATTCTCCATCCATGTCTTCATTCCTTAGGGTATCAGAACAAAGCACATGGAGTAACCTCAAGACTCTCTTGTCAGTCATATCAATGGTAATGAAAGAACATGGAAGAAACAAGAAACTGACATCTGAAGGTGAAGAATGCTTACCAGTCAAAGGGTTTCTCAGCATTAGGATCAGGAATAAATTTCGGTTCATTATCAAGCCAGCCATCAGGTTTAACAGCACTTGAATCTACTATTTGGGCAGGTTCACTTTCATCCCTGTAAATACAGTATTTTATGCTAATTACTAATTATTCAAACAGTTAAAAATTCAAGTTACAGAATTCAGAAGGTACCAATAGGCACTTCCTACCTCTGTGAAAAGAAGAGAAGCAAAAAGTAAAGGAGAAAAGGAAAGATACACCCATTTAAATGCAGAATTCCAAAGAATAGCGAGGAGAGATAAGAAAGCCTTCCTCAGTGAGAAGTGCAAAGAAATAGAGGTAAACAATAGAATGGGAAAGACTAGAGATCTCTTTAAGAAAATCAGAGATTCCAAGGGAACATTTCATGCAAAGATGGGCGCAATAAAGGACAGAAATGGCAGGGAACTAACAGAAGCAGAAGATATTAAGAAGAGATGGCAAGAATACACAGAAGAACTACACAAAAAAGATCTTCATGACCCAGATAATCACGCTGGTGTGATCACTCACCTAGAGCCAGACATCCTGAAATGTTAAGTCAAGCGGGCCTTAGGAAGCATCACTATGAACAAAGCTAGTGGAGGTGATGGAATTCCAGTTGAGCTATTTCAAATCCTAAAAGATGATGCCGTGAAAGTGCTGCAGTCAATACGCTAGCAAATTTGGAAAACTCAGCAGTGGCCACAGGACTGGAAAAGGTCAGTTTGCATTCCAATCCCTAAGAAAGGCAATGCCAAAGAATGCTCAAACTACCGTACAATTGCACTCATCTCACACACTAGTAAAGTAATGCTCAAAATTCTCCAAGCCAGGCTTTAACAACATGTGAACTGTGAACTTCTAGATGGTCAAGCTTGTTTTAGAAAAGGCAGAGGAACCAGAGATCAAATTGCCAACATCCGCTGGATCATCAAAAAAGCAAGAAGAGTTCCAGAAAAACATCTATTTCTCTTTATTGACTATGCCAAAGCCTTTGACAGTGTGGATCACAATAAACTGTGGAAAATTCTTATAGAGATGGCAATACCAGACCACCTGACCTGCCTCTTGAGAAATCTGTATGCAGGTCAGGAAGCAACAGTTAGAACTGGACATGGAACAACAGACTGGTTCCAAATAGGAAAAGGAGTACGTCAAGGCTGTATATTGTCACTCTGCTTATTTAACTTCTATGCAGAGTACATCATGAGAAATGCTGGGCTGGAAGAAGCACAAGCTGGAATCAAGATTGCCGGGAGAAATATCAATAACCTCAGATATGCAGATAACACTACACTGTGGCAGAAAGTGAAGAAGAACTAAAGAGCCACTTGATGAAAGTGAAAGAGGAGAGTGAAAAAGTTGGCTTAAAGCTCAACATTCAGAAAACTAAGACCATGGCACCCAGTCCCATTACTTCATGGCAAATAGATGGAGAAACAGTGGAAACAGTGTCAGACTTTATTTTGGGGGGCTCCAAAATCACTGCAGATGGTGATTGCAGCCATGAAATAAAAAGACATTAACTCCTTGGAAGGAAAGTTACGACCAACCTAGACAGCCTATTAAAAAGCAGAGACATTACTTTGCCAACAAAGGTCGTCTAATCAAGACTATGGTTTTTCCAGTGGTCATGTATGCATGTGAGGGTTGGACTATAAAGAAAGCTGAGCACCTAAGAACTGATGCTTTTTAACTGTGGTGGCAAGAGTGAACGTCAACATTTTAGGAATCAGTAAACTAAAATGGACTGGAATGAGTGAATTTAACTCAGATGACCATTATATCTACTACTGCGGGCAAGAATCCCTTAGAAGAAATGGAGTAGCCATCATAGTCAACAAAAGAGTCCGAAACGCAGTTACTTGGATGCAATCTCAAAAACGACAGAATGATCTGTGTTCATTTCTAAGGCAAACCATTCAATATCACGGTAATCCAAGTCTATGCCCCAACCAGTAATGCTGAAGAAGCTGAAGTTAAACGGTTCTATGAAGACCTACAAGACCTTTTAGAACTAACACCCAAAAAAGATGTCTTTATCATTATATGGGACTGGAATGCAAAAGTAGGAAGTCAAGAAACACCTGGAGTAACAGGCAAATTTGGCCTTGGAATACAGAATGAAGCAGGGCAAAGGCCAACAGAGTTTTGCCAAGAGAATGCACTGATCATAGCAAACACCCTCTTCCAACAACACAAGAGAAGACTCTACACATGGACATCACCAGATGGTCAACACTGAAATCAGATTGATTATATTCTTTGCAGCCAAAGATGGAGAAGCTCTCTACAGTCAGCAAAAACAAGACCAGGAGCTGACTGTGGCTCTGATCATGGACTCCTTATTGCCAAATTCAGGCTTAAATTGAAGAAAGTAGGGAAAACCACTAGACCATTCAGGTATGACCTAAATCAAATCCCTTATGATTATACAGTGGAAGTGACAAATAGATTTAAGGGACTAGATCTGATAGACAAAGTGCCTGATTGACGAAGGTTCCTGACATTGTACAGAAGGCAGGGATCAAGACCACCCCCAAGAAAAAGAAATGCAAAAAAGCAAAATGGCTGTCTGAGGAGGCCTTACAAATAACCGTGAAGAGAAGAGAAGCGAAAAGCAAAGGAGAAAAGGAAAGGTATGCCTATTTAAATGCAGAGTTCCAAAGAATAGCAAGGAGAGAGAAGAGTCATGTAAGGTAGTCATGTATGCAGGTGAGAGTTGGACTATAAAGAAAGCTGAGCACCGAAGAATTGATGCTTTTGAACTGTGGTGTTGGAGAAGACTCTTGAGAGTCCCTTGGACTGCAAGGAGATCCAACCAGTCCATTCTGAAGGAGATCAGTGCTGGAAGGACTGATGTTGAAGGTGAAACTCCACTACTTTGGCCACCTGATGCAAAGAGCTGACTTAGTTAAAAAGACCCTGATGCTGGGAAAGATTGAAGGTGGGAGAAGAAGGAGACGACAGAGGATGAGATGGCTGGATGGCATCACTGACTCAATGGACATGAGTTTGGGTGAACTCCGGGGGTTGGTGATGGACAGGGAGGCCTGGCATGCTGCGATTCATGGGGTCACAAAGGGTTAGACCCGACTGAGTGACTGAACTGAACTGAACTACAGAGTATGTTAGACTTTGTTTTAGTTCACTTAAAAACTCATTCATCTTTTTATATTATTTGTTGAAGTAATAATATTTTGGCTCTATTGAGTTAAATAAAATATATTATTAAAATTAAAAAGAAACCATTCATCAACAAATATATACAGAAAGACTACTACATGTCAAGACTGTTCTAGGAGCTCTGTTTTATATAAATATATATCTGCTTTATTCTTAACAGTTTCATAGTTTTCTACTTTGTGAATAAATAATAATTTATCTATTCTCTAGGATATTTAGTGTTTCCCAAAACTTACTATAACAAATAATGCTACAATTAATATCCTGGAATATATTAGAAATTAGTAAGAAATTAGTTGTCAACTATATGAATTAAAAATTTTTTCCAGTTTCTCATGCATTTTTATGTAGTTTATGGTGGGCTTTTTTGTCACAGAAAAATAATTTATTTTCATGTAGCTGAAATTTATTAATATTTTCCTTTATGATTCTTCAATTTTATGCTGTATTTGGAAAGGTCTTCCCTACTCCAATATTATTTTTTTTTAACTCCCCATATTCTGGTAATTTTTATTTAAAAAATAACATTTAGAAAGTAAGCTCCAAAGTATATAAACATAGTCACAGTAAGTACAGAATAGAATTACTAATATAATTTTCATCTTTCAGAAAAGCAGGAATTTTATCTAGAATTTACATTATGCTTTTCCAAACAAAACTTGAATAATAGACTGAAATAATTTATATATGTGAAGACTGAGTAACAAAACTAAAATAATCAACTGTACACATGGAAAGACTTGTACTTTCCTGATATCAATATTATCTGAAGGTCTCTTAGGGCTCAGAGTAACCTGAGTTTAAAATTTAAGGGTCTTTTAGTACTTTATAAAACAAATTCTCACAGATTTCACCCATCATAATGAGACTGGTATATACAGTTTTTCTCTTTAAGGGCAAACCTATGTCCCATCCTTACTCTTTATAGGCAGACAAATATGAAGCAGTTAGAAACTACACACATACAAATATAGTCCTATCTTTTCTGACACCATGAATTCATGGAAGTGATACACTGGTAAGTGACTACTTTTTTTTAAAGGTACTGTTATTCCTATTTTGCACAAGTTCCTTCCCTCTTATACTATTTTCCTGAAGGTAAAGACATTTTCATTGCTAACCAGTATCCCTCTTTATTTACAAGAGTTAACAAGGTAACACTTGGTTTTCCAGGAGCAACATTCCATGCTTTCAATAGGTGGTAACCTCAATGCTTACAAACAACAAGAACTTGAAGAGGAATAGACACTTTCCCAAGTGAGGTACACAGAGAGAAACTGGTTTAAAACAATGAATAGATCCTCAGTGACTTGTTTAACAACCGTAAAGCAGTCTAACACATTTTTCAGTGGCATCTCCTCAAAAGAGATGGGGATGCATACACAAATACTTAGAGAAATAGTGGCCAAGTGTTACCCATTAGCAGTATAACATTACTTGAGAGTAGGCTGACGTGGGGTAGCTCCTCTTGGCCGCGCTTGTGCGCCCTCGCAGCCGCCTGCATCCAGGGTAAGGAGCAGCGGCTGCGCTTTGCTGGAGCAGCCGTGAAGAGATATCCCATGTCCAAGGTATGAGAAACCCAAGTAAGATGGTAGGCGCTGAGAGAGGGCATCAGAGGGCAGACAGACTGAAACCACAATCACAGACAACTAGCCAATCTGATCTCATGGACCACAGCCTTGTCTAACTCAATGAAACTAAGCCATGCCGTGTGGGGCCACCCAAGACAGGCGGGTCATGGTGGAGAGGTCTGACAGAATGTGGTCCACTGGAGAAAGGAATGGCAAACCACTTCAGTATTCTTGCCTTGAGAATCCCATGAACAGTAATGAAAAGGCAAAATGATAGGAACTGAAAGAGGAACTCCCCAGGTTAGTAGGTGCCCAATATGCTACTGGAGATCTCCAATACTTTGGCCACCTGATGCAAAGAGCTGACTCATTGGAAAAGACCCTGATGCTGGGAAAGATTGAGGGCAGGAGAAGAAGGGGACGACAGAGGATGAGATGGCTGGATGGCATCACCGAGTCGATGGACATGGGTTTGGGTGGACTCCAGGAGTTGGTGATGGACAGGGAGGCCTGGCGTGCTGCGGTTCATGGGGTTGCAAAGAGTCGGACATGACTGAGTGACTGAACTGAGACTGAAATACGTTTAAGACATGCACTGCAAAACCTACAGCAACCAGTAAAACAAGAGACTACAGAGGAAAAGCCAAAAGGCCAACAGAAAGAAAAAACAGAAGGCTCAAAAAACTAACTCAATTCAAAGATAGTCAGGAAAAAAATTTTATAAAAAGCCACAAACTATATGGGACAAAGAAAAAACAAACAGCAAGACAGCAGGTTTATATCTAACTGTATCAATAACTGCATTAAATGTAGATGATTTAAAACATTCCAATTAAAAGGCAAGACCCAAATACAGTTGACTACAAGAAAATCACCTGAAAAATAAAGGCATATACAGGTAATGCTCAAAATCCTTCAAGGTAGGCTATACAATACATGAATTGAAAACTTCCAGATGTACCAACTGGATTTATAAAAAGCAAAGGAAACCAGAAATCAAACTGCCAACATCCACTGAATCATAGAAAAAGCAGGAGAGCTCCAGAAAACCTTCTACTTCCACTTCAGTGACTATGCTAAAGCCTTTGACTGTGTGGATCACAACAAACTGTGGAAAATTCTGAAAGAGATGGCAATACCAGACCACTTTACCTGCCTCCTCAGAAACCTCTTTGCAGGTCAAGAAGTAGAACTGGACATGGAACAATGGACTGGTTCAAAATTGGGAAAAGAGTACATCAAAGGCTGTATATTGTCACCCTCTTTATTTAACTGATATGCAGAATACATTATGTGAAATGCCATACTGGAAGAATCACAAGCTGGAATCAAGATTACAGGAGAAATAACAGCAACCTAAGACATGCAGATGATACCACTTTAATGGCAGAAAGCAAAGAGGAACTAAAGAGCCTCTTGATGAGGGTAAAAGAGGACAGTGAAAAAGCTGGCTTGAAACTCAACATTCAAAAAACTAAGATCAAGGCATCCAGTCCCATCACTTCATGGCAAATAGGTGGGGGAAAAGTGGAAACAGTGGCAGGTTTTCTTTTCTTGGGTTCTGAAATCACCATGGACAGTGACTGTAGCCATGAAATTAAAAGATGCTTGCTCCTTGGAAGAAAAGCCATGACCAACCTAGACAGCATGTTAAAAAGCAGAGACATGACTTTGCCTACATAGTCAAAACTACGGTTTTTCCAGTAGTCATGTATGGATGTGAGAGCTGAACCATAAAGAAAGCTGAGTGCCGAAGAATTGATGCTTTTGAACTGTGGTGTTGGAGAAGATAGTTCAGAGTCCCTTGAATAGCAAGGAGATCAAACCCATACATTCTAAAGGAAATCAACCCTGAATATCATTGGAAGGACTGATGCTGAAGCTCCAATATTTTGGCCACCTGATGTGAAGAGCCGACTCACTGGAAAAGACCCTGATGTTGGGAAAGATGGAAAGGCAGGAGGAGAAGGGGGTGTCAGAGGATGAGATGGCTGGATGGCATCATCGACTCAATGGACGTGAGTTTGGGCAAACTCCGGGGGATAGTGAAGGACCCGGAAGCCTGGCATGCCACAGTCCATGGGGTCACAAAGAGTCAGATACAACTTAGCAACTGAATAACAACAACATACAGGTTACAGGTAAATAATGGAAAATAATATTCAGTGGAACTATGATTAAAAGAAATGGGAGTGCTGATCTAGTATCAGACCAAGTAGATTCCAAGACAGAGTAATTATGAATTTATAAAGAAGAACATTTCATAATAATAAAAAGCTCAGTTCCTCAAGAGGTCATGAAACACTGTGAATTGATCTAGTGATCTAGACCTTCAAATTACACAAAACAAAACAAATAGAACTCAAAGGAGATAAAGACAGAGCTACAATCATAGTTGAAGGCTTATTTTCTCTTCCCAATAAGAGAACAGGCTGAAAACCATTAGGAATACAAAGGCTTTAGAACAACACTATCAACCAAGCTGATGTAAGTGACATTTGTAAATGTTTTCTGACAACAACAGAATTATATTGGGAGTTAAAGTGAAAATTATATCTGGAAAATCCATAAATAATTGACAACAAAGTAACACTTTAAAAAATATGTGAATCAAAAAAGAAATCACTAGGGAAATTGTAAAACAGTATGAATGAATGTTCTCAGAAATAGTAGATATTTGTGGAACATAGTAAAAGCAGTGCTGAGAGAAAAATTATAGCTGCTTCTATCCGAAATTATTTTCTACCTTAAAAAAGCAGAAAAAGGAAGTAAATTAAGTCCAAAGTAAGAATAGAAAAAATGCCAACAGAAACTAAAACCAAAGCCCGTCCTCTAAACAGCTCAATAAAATTGATAAACCTGTAGCTAAACGTATCAAGAAAAAACCTGATGCAGAAAAGAAAGAGGGGGTATCAATATGGACATCAAATGGATGCCAAAAGTAGAACAATCAGACATCCATATTTTTGAAAATTAATCTTGATTTATATCTCACACTACATGTAATAACAAACTTCAAACAGAGTTTTAGTCAAAATTATTTGTCTAGAAAACAAAAAATCTTTGTCACATTTAGGCATAATATCTTAGGAAGATGCAAAAACCATGAATTATCAAATACTGACAAACCGGACTTCATAAAAATTTAAAACTTCTGCTGTCTACTAAAACAATTATGACAAGCCCCAGCGTGAAAGGCGGTGTTTGCATCCTGCTGCTGCTGCACGTGTGCTCACCATGTCTGACTCTGCTACAACTACACGGACTGGAGCCCACCAGGCTCCTCTGTCCAGGGGATTTCCCAGGCAGAAGACGAGTGGGTCGCTATTTCCTTCTCCAGAGCATCGTCCCAATCCAGGGGTCGAATTTCTGTCTCTTGCGTCTTTTGCCTTCGCAAGCAGATTATTTAATGTAATGTAATGTAACTAGTGTCTCCTGGGAAGACAAGCGCATCCCATATAGTTTTATAAGATGCTGAGGATATGGCTATTTAAAGCCAACTCATCATTAACTGCAACGACCACAACTATGTAAAATATGCACACACATACATAAGATCAAACCGGGAACAGAAATTAAAGCGCTGCTGCTTTAGACTCATGGTATTCTTTTCCCCACAGCACTGAAAGAATACAAAATAAAATATGCATGTTGGAAGTATACATTATATATATTTATATATATATATGAAAAGGGAACAAAATTAATTAAAATGAAAATTAAGATAATTAAAAGGTAGGAAGTGCAAAAATCCATTTCAGAGAAGTATTTCTCTTAAAAGTCAAAAATAAGTATTTCTGATGTTTAAAAGAATATGTTTCATTGGTTGTAAACGTCACTTGTATGTTACATTTTATTACTTTGTGCCAAACAATGCTTTGCTACTGAATTCTTTGCTTACCAGTCTTCTGGTTTGACAGCAGAAGCATCAGGGATTTTTGCTCTTTCATCCCAATCATCAGGTTTTTCATCAGTGGGATCTTCAATTTCTTTGGGAGGATTGATAGGAGGAACCACATCCTCTAGTAGGCTTCCTTTGTTTACAACTATCTGATCAATTAATACTTCAAATGTGTCATCTGGATTCATCACTGAGGACCAATTTAAACATATTACACTTATCATAATGATAGACGTGTTAAAGATAATCTTCTAAATAAAAAAACTACCCTAAACTTCATGGGTAAAATTTTCTCTCAAGCAGAATAGAGGAATTAACAAAGTATTAAATCAAAATATGCAAAAATCACTAGATATAATGTTTTCTAAAACCAAACATAAAATTTTAATAATAAAAATTTAATAAAATGCTCCATTACTTCTCAAATAAAAAAATACCCAATTGCTGACTCAATTTAGGACTCACATAACCATTCAGCTTTAGTCTTTTATAGTTACAGAATACAACCCAATCTTCACTATTTTACAATAATTTTTTGAAACGACCTCAAACTTTAAAAGTTGCAAGTACATATAAAGAACTTCACTTTTTCTTGAATTACTTGAGAGTAAGTTATTGACCTCATTCGTATCATCCCTGAATGTTTTAATGTACATTTCCTAAAAACAAGGACATCCTTCTATATAACCTTAATCTAGACACCAAAACCAGGAGTTTAACATTCACACACTCCTATGATCTAGAAATCTATAAAACTCATCGGCATTTCAAATTCATTGATTCCTACATTGTAGTGTAAAATATCTTAAGGATGATTGAAAACACTCCAGCTCATGCTTTGGTATGTTGTTTCGAGGTAAACTCTAGCTCTTTAAAAGTTACCACATCAGAAGTTTCATAAGGACTCCTGTGATTATAAAAACAAAAGGAAAGCTCTCTCCCCCTTCTATAAACATGGGGTGGGGAGTCACTGAGCACAATTTTTATCTTTGGAAAGAATGGTAGATAAAAAGTAATAGCTTAACATTTGCTTTTAGTAAAGTAAGTTAAGGAGGTGGTGGTGGCAGTGGTGGTTTAGCTGCTAAGTCGTGTCTGATTCACTCTGGAGTAGGAAGGCGCTTCCTTCTCCAAGGGATCTTCCCCACCCAGGGATAGAACCTGGGCCTCCTGCATTGCAGGCTGATTCTTCACCAGCTGAACAACCTGGGAAGCCCAGTAAGGAAGTAGGAGCTGTCAATAAATGTCAGGATGATCCTGACTTAACTAGCCATGTAGACAACCACTTTCTGAAAAAACATTACTGAAGTAATCTCCAGAGGTTTTCAGTCACAACAATGCCAAATTGTTTATTTCAACATCAAATATTGCAATTTATATACAAATTCAAATAATGCAAATGGAGACTCAGTGTTTCCCCCCTTCTCTTTTTTTCTCCACCATTTTCTATTACAGCTGAGACTATAAAACTATATTAGTACACAAAGGAAAAAAGCACAACTAACAATAATAAGATCTTAAATGCAAAAATGTACTAGACTCTAATTCAAAAAAGGCATTTCTCAAGAAAAAACCCTGAAAGAGTATTTTCTGACTCAATTTTGCAACTCAAGTATTTTAAAATTACAGTAAATCCAAAAAAAGCACATGACAATTACATCACTTTGACATCTTTGTCAAAAATCTTTAGCCAAAAAACTTTCCGTTTAGAAAACGGCTTTAAATATTCTAAATGAATTCACCACAAAAGGCACTGTATTATAAACTCTTTTTAAGGGAGTCTGTAAGGTTCTTAGAACAACTACAGAATAATGTTATGAAAATATAATACAGAAAGGTTTTTTAAAAGGAAAAAATTCCTTTAAAAGTGGATAATCCTAGCACAACAAACTTTTTGTGTATCATAGTAAGAAAAGCAAATGTTTTAAGAATTTGCTTGAATTTTAATTCCAGCTCTACCAATTACTTTTGTTTCCTAGGGCAAGTTACTTAAATTAAGGCAAAATAAAAACTGCTCACCTCACATGACTGTTCTAAACAAAGAGCCTAGCACAGAGCATGGTGCCTATCAGGTGATTAATAAAAGTTAAGACTTCTCTAAGCTTTTGGTTTTGTTTGCATAATTTGTCTAGTGGCCATCAGAATGCGCCTCCAACTTTTCTTTCTTCCCCCATTTTAATATTATAAGCTGAACATTTTCATAGTTATCTTTTTGTATTGTACTGCATAGAAAGAAAACCACCACTGCAACG
Source organism: Bison bison bison (assembly GCF_000754665.1). Taxonomy (NCBI): domain Eukaryota; kingdom Metazoa; phylum Chordata; class Mammalia; order Artiodactyla; family Bovidae; genus Bison; species Bison bison. The sequence continues at coordinate 7,960,378 of NW_011495070.1, forward strand.
TTTGAGCTGCTTGCAATTTACAGTATATTTTCACACACAGGTCATTTTCTTCCTTCTGGATTATTTCCTTTGGAAAAATTCCTGAAAGTCGAATTGTGTCCTCTGATATATATACTATCATATTGGTTTTGACTAGGTTTATACAAGGTCTAATTAAAATTCATTTTTTTTCTGTTCTAGTTATAATTTCTCATTATTTCTATGTTTTAAGAGTTTACCTTACATTCCCCCAAATGTCCAGTACTATTTTCCAATTTCAGAGAAAGGTCTTTGATATTAACATTAAAAATAAAATTGGTCTCTGCCTTGGCAGACAAAAAGGAATGTTTCTGTAACTGCAGTTTTGAGGAAGAAAGTTGATACATGTTAGTCTTGGATGGAGTTGTCCTGTTAGGTTCTGACATGCTTGGATTTTAAGAAATCATAGTACCTAACCATCTGTACTGGATGAGGAGAAACTCCTGGAAAGAGGAGAAACTATCCTATATAATGTTTCTCCCAGTCAATGTACACTCAAACGTTATATATAATATAATGTTTCTCCCAGTCAATGTACACTCAAACTCCTAGCGGCAAAAGTAAAGCTAAGTATGTTAACAGATGGTTGCTGAATGCCTTCCCTTTAACTACCACCCAGGCAGGACCCAACGATGACAACTGCCTATAGAATAAAGTCTAATGTTAAGGATTTCTCCCTCTTTAACCTTATTTTCCGGTTTTCTATTCTGTCAGCATCGCTAATGTCAGGGTACCCAAAATATCCCTTTCCTCTCCTATGTTCCACATGGTATACCTAAACTTAAGATTAGGTCAAATAGAATCACCTTCCCCAGGTTTTCCCGAAGTTTCTTAACTGAAAGCAGCATTGCTTTTGAGCTCTTAACTGTATCTCATATGGCGCTTTCCTTTCTGCCTGTGCTGTAAGTATGTGTGTCTGATTTTCCTAAAAAGATAAATCCTTAACAGAAGAGCCTTGCTTGCTTCTCCCAAAGCACTTGCCATGAAAATACTGGTAGTCAGCAAATACTTTTAAATTAATGAATGAATTAAAAGGATATACCAAGGGTATAAAGATGAGTCTTCCTGTCTGTGAAGAACCTTTTAAGGTCTACATCTGGAGGTTTGGCATGTTTTTCTTCAAAAACTCCAGTTTTGGGATGTTTATGTCTGAAGATAAAATGAAGTTTATAATCTTCTCCACATTTATCTGGCCCAAACATAATGGTATAGGATGTTTTATCATAGAAATTTTCCTTCAAAGAGAGATGAGTATTAGGATTAGTCCAGAATTGAAATATTTAATGAATTTCTCTATTCTACCCCATTGGGTAGAGTTCACAAAGATGTATTAAATGCTAATTCACCAAAGAGTTAGTTGACACATTGACAATAAAGGATGTGGAAAAATGACAAGTTTTATTTAAAAACAAATTTTTTTTTCTTAAAATGCACACACTACTTCCATTTTGAAGATGGAGGAGAGAAGCTGGAACCACTTTAACAACATAATAGGCTTTAATCACTCTATATAGGTCTGTATTAATATCTTACTAAGAAAATTAAGCATAGAGAAAAACGTACTGTGACTGAAGACTGCAGTGCTTACTTAGGCACTAGTACTATTCAGTAAGACACCAGAAAGCGGTGCCCTTTAAGCACAAAGTGAAGAACGGGGAGTGACTTGCTCCCCGTTTCACCACTAGTCGTTCCTCTTCGGGATTCCCTGGTGGCTCAGATGGTAAAGAGTCTGCCTGCAATGCGGGAGACCTGAGCTCAATCCTTGGGTTGGGAGGATCCCCTGGAGAAGGAAATGGCAACCCACTCCAGTATTCCTGTCTGGAAAACCCCATGGATTCATTTGGCATGGCCTACTGGTTAAGAGCATGGGATCTGGCATCAGATACTGAGGTTCAGATCCCACTGTTGCCTTTAAACCAGCTGTGTGTGGCCCTGAGCAAATCTTCCAACCTCCCCGTAGTTCTATTCCATCACCTCTGATGGGGATAATAATAGTACATACCTTATAAGGCTTCTCTAAGGATTAACTGAGTTAACCAGATACAGTGTTTAGAAAACCACTTGGCACCTGACTTTATTATTGCCACTGTACCTTCAGCTGATTGTCACCTCACAACGCCTAAGAGTTGCACCATAAACTACAAATGGCTTCCCCTTGACCTTATCTAAGTAAACGAATCCTTTAATGTTTCATATCCAGGAGTTCTGACAAATATCCCATTAACACCTCATTCGTTTTATATTTGTTATATGCAGAAATTCTGACACAGCCTCCTGTGGGAGGATTCTATAAGAAATGTCTCCAAACTTCAAATGGTTCTAATATAATCTGCTTCATTATGAACTTAACATTTTTAAGTTAGTAAATTTTTGCAGACTGCTAACTCCTGAGCTGATCTGCCTTTTTAATTTGATTCTTTGGCCATTTTGTTTTGCTGCTTTGCTCCATTATCTTACTTCTCCTAACAAAACAAACTTATGATTATTACTTTGTAAAGAAAATAACTGTTAGTTGATCTCTCGGTGACATTTACAAGCACCAGGTTATATTTAATTTTATAGACTTGGCAACCTTTCTCACATCGCTAAAGATTACAGAACTGACGCCATCAAGTAACACGGCTGTGCATGAAACTTGAAGGCACATGGAAAAGCCATATAAATTCATCTTGGATAAAAATTTCCAAAGTTATTTTTGACTTCAGATGAAAATAAAAATTTCAGTTGTGTCAATTACTCCTTAGAAATGCTTATTAACTTTAATAAGGCTTTCTTAAACATTAAAATATCATACCAGATTCAAACCATCAGTGTCTGCTAGGAGTTTAATGTATGCACCTCCACAATCAATACCATCTTGAAAATTTACTTCATATCTAAATGAAGGGAAAAAGAATCATACTGCTGATAAATAAAAATTACTAATTGCTCTTCAAAATCTAATGTATTACTCTCAATTCATTTAAACACAAACATTTACATTACCAGAAAGCTCACACAAAGTACATCCACAACCTGTGAGGAACAAGCAGAAAGGCCTTTTCCATGAACATCCTTAAAATACTGAAAATAGAATGACTATAAACAACTATAGAAAAGCCAATTAATTTGCTGAAATAAATTTTTTCATCAAAACTGTTTAATTAAGAATAAGATACTTTGATTAAAACTTTTAGCAGGAAACTTCAAGTTAAAATAGGTACATACTATACATACTCTTTATAAAGTGAAAAATGAAGACTATGGGGATCACAGTTACAGCACAGGTTTCTGGGAAACTGCAAATGACCTTAGCTATTCAGTTCAATAACTAATTTGTCTTTTAGTTCAGCTACACCTAAACCAGGTTTAAAAAGTTGTACATTTAATTAAATAACCCCAGCAAAGAGATTTTGTAAACCTGGACTATTTCAGATCTTAGCAGCCAGGAGGCAGGGGAAATATAGTGTAACAGCTAAGAAAGCAAACTGACACGGCAGTCTTCTCATGGATTTAACAACACTAATTCTCATCACAAGTTCTGGTGTCTTGTTTAGGCAATAGACAGTCTTACTGAACAATATGTAGAAGAGATTTTCAGTAAATTGGTGAATTATGTGTGACAAAAGTCAATGAGGAAATGGACATCAAAGTGAAAAACAGTGAAAACCAAAAATGTTATGACTGCTTTAATGAATTAAAGCAAAAGCAGATGAGAACCAGAGAAGTAACAGGATATAGTGATAATTTTAATAAAAAATTAGTTTAAAATGTTTCTGAAGAGACTTCAGTGACAAAGTAAAACTAGCATACAAAACTTTGACAGTTTGAGCCCAATTAGTAATATGCATTTTATACAGAAAAGAATAGAGAAAATACAGTAAAGTTTTAAGTGATAATCTCTGAGTTGCTGGGTGATTTCTCCTCCCTACTTTGTATTCTGCTTTATTTCTCCAGATTTCTACAACAGTGGTTACAAGCAAGCACTCTGGAGTCAGAAAGACCTGAGATTTGTTCTTGATTTTGGTAGGCCCTGGCTCAAGACACAGCACTAAAGCTCTGGCCTCCATTTGCTCATCTATCATGAGGGAGCACTGCCCACACCTCCACCTCTAAGGACTGTTATGCTGACTAGAAGTCGTCCTGCACAGTGATGGGCCAGTAAATGCTCAAAAATGTTAGCTTGTTATGATCAGAAGAAAAGTTTTGTTTTGTTCTTTTTTCACGTCTTAAATCAAGGAGTTTGTTTTCCTCAAGGCCTTATCAATATTTTTATTTTAGCAGTAGCTGATAAACTTTTCCTTCATGAAACATATCTTTGAAGAGCATGAAGTAAAAGAAATGGTGTATAATGTGAACTAAAGGTAAATATCTGCGACTCTTAGAGCTTTATTATAGGTGATCTGAGGGTTCTGTGAAAAGACCTAGAGATAACAATTGTATAAATTGTCTTTATAACTGTAAGACAGTTTTGCTATCTTATTATGCATGGACTTGATCACTATTTCATACGCTGCATACTTTCAGATTTTTCACATCATTAACTTGTGCCTAGTGTAAACAGTTCACAATGAATTCGAGGATCAGTGAAATGTAAGTCATAGAGCTGGACCGACTGCTTGCTGCTAATCTTAAATCACACGAAAACTGAGGACAAATGCCGAGTATATGTTAACCCTCTTCTCTTTAGAGAGCCATTTTCTAAACTGTCCTATGAAATAGTAATTATTGTTTAGGGTGGAAAAAACTTCTGTGGTCAAATATGTTTGGGAAACACAATGTTCAAATTAAGAACAGGTTTTTTATGTAGAACTCTCAAAATCTTTAATGGGCAAATATGCTTCCTTATCTTTAAGGTTCAGATATTCTTAGTTTCTAAACCTTATATGACCATATAATGCATATTAATAAGTACATAATTTGGGAAAAGCAGTTTTAAAGTTATGTCTTAAATAGTTCATATTTATGAGTTATACTATATTTATAGTATTTATAATAGTTATAAATAGTATATAATAGTTTTTATAGTATTTATAATAGTTATAAATAGTATTTATAATAGTTAATACAAAATTTATTTTATCTATACTATTTCATTTTATATTATCCTTCTTTGAATTGTTTTCAAGCATATCAAAGACCACTATTCAATTCTTTTTGATTCTCCTTTTCTTTTTTCAGTTCACAATTGCTTTAATACTTTTTTAGACTTACTATCTTTGCTTCCAATCTTGTAAACTATCTTTCACTTACTTGCCTAGCAGTGATTTATACTTTCTAAAAATACCAAACTTGATTCATTTTACTCTGGAGAAATTAAATTTTGTATTATTTTCCTTTAACCTTTCATTTAAGCCACAAAATATTAAAATAGAAAATTATATTCACCTAAATTCAACAGAATAAGATTACTTTCAAATTTTCAAGAAGAAATAAATACAAAACTCTGAATAATGCCATAATATCAAGCTCAAATATTAAATCCCAGTAAATACTTATGGTAATATTCTTCATTTGATTAAATGGTTGTATACTCTTTTGACATCTGATATTTTAAATTTCTTGAAATAACAATGCAACTAAATCAAAGCATCAGAGCCAAAAAATTAAACCAATTATACCAAATGCCATATTGTTTTACATTTTTAAAACACAAAATGGCATTTTAGTTATACCACGCAAGCAGATATTTAACATGCTAACAAAAAGTTTAAAACAAATTTATAGTTAGTAAGCTTATACTTAGTAGTACTTATGCTGTAATTAACTTTGGACAGCCCAATCTTCCGATATAAGATAGAAAATAACATTTCTACATTTCCTTTTCACTGTTTTTAATATGCATTTCATTTGTTTTGTAACTGTATTTGTACAGATCTATTTTGGATTTATACCAGTATAGGTGAAACAAGCTTGAGGAATTAATACTTGATTTTACAGTAGTTACACATGCAAGCAATACCACAAAACTAGCGTATGCCATATTTTGAGGGAGGGGAGAGGAAGACTCTATGAGAACACAGACCTTTAAAAGGGCATTTCCTCTTTAAAACAAATTTGCTGCCTTTGAATCTTATCACTGGTTCAACAGCAATATTTATAGTTCTATTTAAAATATATTGAAGTTAATATATCTCAACAGCAAGTCAATTTGAAGTAAAGAGTTCAAACAAAATGATGATTTTAATATGCACTATATAGATTATGCTGGTGGAATATTGCATATTATAGCAAATGTTATATTAATATAATTTTGCAACAAGTCTCCGTTTCATTCAAAACCTCAGGGTGTTTGTGCGTATACACACATCGTGTATTTAAATAAATGAAATGGGAAAGGGAAATCTGAATTTTTATACCCATATTCAGAAGCCAAATTATACAGAACTAAAATAAATGTTAGAAAAAGTATTCAAAACATAATAAAACTTACTGAACTACCAGAGGTTTATCAGCAAAGATGAAGGGTTTTGCTAACACAGCAGATATTGCATGATGCTTTGCTCTAGATTTCAACACCAGTCCTCGATCACCAGGTATTCGATTTTCTTTCAATTCTTCTATTTCCCATCTTCCTAAAATACAAAATCAAGCAAGTTAAACTAAAACCAAAAACACTGACTTAAAAATTATCAGAAATGGTAACCAATAAGATTTTTCCGTGAAGGCTGATTTTGGAAAAATAAAATCACATTTTAAATCAGGAACTAGTACCTGCACTTGTATGTATGTCTGCTCTCTTTTTTCTCCTAAAATTGTGGGAACTATTGGGTTGGCCAAAAACATTCAGGTGTTTCTGCAACCTCTTATGGAAAAACCCGAATGAACTTCTTGACCAACTCACTAATAAACAACAGATATTAGAGCATTTAATTAAAGGACCTCCAAAGCTGGCTTAATTTGGATTTCTCTGAAAGACTGTAATCATTGAAACCACAGAATTTGTTTGTCTCATAGGGTCTCATTGTATTTTTAAAATGAGTTATTTTTAAATTACATAGGAGACAAAATACCTCTTTAACACAAAATGAATTTGCCTCAGTCTATGTATTTTGAAATTCATGGTGTCATCAACTACTTTGCTTACTTTGCAGAAGTTATTGTAGTGATTTAAATTTTATTTTAAAAATTGTATGCCCAAAGAACACAAATTGCAGTTACTCTTTCTGAGCTAAGCCAATCAGTTCTCAGAACTTTTGGCCAAGAAAGTCCTATAAGCTAGATTAGCACTAGGCCGCAGCAGAGCAACGCTGAGTGAGGCCCTCTCTGGCTGGACTTGTCCCCATTTTAGATCAGGAAGCTCCTGCAATTATATCATGGGATGCATACAATACAAAGATGAATGGGTCATCTGTTGCCTCAAAGTTGTGGGCTGGACTTTCCTCCTTTTAAAACAGTAAATAACTAATTTATATTAGTTTGTATAAAACGTTCCAATTTTGAAAATTAGATGTATTGCCTATTCCAAGAAAATTTAGTGAACGCTGGCTATTTTCCAGAATTGTGCCAACATGAAATATGGGCACTTCTGAATTTACCAATGCACTTTATATACATTTTTTTCTTTCGAAAAAACAACAGGACAAGAACCTGAACAGTCTCACTAGTCAGAGAGGGGTGTTTTGGGGTCTATCATTGTGCACACTTTCTTGGGCTTTCAAAAATTCATTTTTTCAACTTTTCAGGTTTGTTTTCCTTTTTGTCCCCCAACTTGGATATACTAAACTTTTCTTAAAAAGGTGAATTCATTTTCTTTTCTCACACTGATGAGCATCTGTATTATCACTACTAACCTTTGGCTTGACCAAATCACAAAGGCCTTCTTTTAAGAAGTAACAACTATATCTTTAGGGATTTTAGGATATTGATAGTAAAGGAATTTTTAAAACTACGTTGTCTTTCTTTTGTAATTACGTGCATACATTTATCAGCCATGAAAACGTACTCTCTAAAAGTACTACTTTAATTTTAGAAAACCTGTGACAAGGTGATTATTCCTCAAGGACAAGAAGTTTTTCCAAACTTCAAATCAGTAGTAACTTTTCATTAACCAATCTTTACTCAAGGCCAGGCAATGTGAACTCTGATTTAAGTAAAATCTAGAAAAGAATTCAAACAATTTTATAAGATAGCCTGAAAATTAGTCACTTAAAGAACTGGTGATTATTTAAACAGCTGTATTTTTATTAATAACTTGATCTGACAATTTAAGTAAGTCTCCCTCAAATGCAAACCCTGTTCTCCAGCACATAATGTTTCTCACAGATTGCTCCTGAAAATCTAACAATTGGTTTTACTCAAGGGGCACTTGACAGAAGCTGTGATTAATTACTGTTGCTGCTGCTAAGTCGCTTCAGTCGTGTCTGACTCTGTGCGACCCCATAGACGGCAGCCCACCAGGCTCCATCGTCCCTGGGATTCTCCAGGCAAGAACACTGCAGTGGGTTGCCATTTCCTTCTCCAATGCATGAAAGTGAAAAGTGAAAGTGAAGTCACTCAGTCGTGTCTGACTCTTCAAGACCCCATGGACTGCAGCCCACCAGGCTCCTCCATCCATGGGATTTTCCAGGCAAGAGTACTGGAGTGGGGTGCCATCGCCTCCTCCGGTTATTAATGACTATAAATACTAAATATTCCTGCAAAAAAATTGATACTGGTCTCAACTAACCACTATATAAAAGACATTGCTAACATTTATATACAAAATGCCACTTTCAGGACCTGAATCTTTAATAAGAGATTCTGTATTTTTCAAAGGTGCTTTCAAGAAATTGAAAAGTCAACCAACCATACCAAATCTAATATGCTAAAAAATTATTTTGTGGATAATTATGTTTAATAAGACTATGGACCAAACTTAGGTGTTGTTAGTAAGCCCATTTTTCACTTGCTTGCTTGAGTTCTAATTTAAAGCTGAGGGAAAATTCACCCATTTAAGCACTAAGAGTCATTCTGTCCAGACTTAAACTCACTTCTAAAATAGACCATAACCTAATTTTAGGAAAATTCTATCAGTGGATACTTCTAGAATAAAAACATACAGCATACATCTACCCAATGTTGTTCTAAAAAACTGTAAAGTAAGCTAAACATAGATGTTTTAAGTCAAGCATTCTGTTTGATGGCATGTATTTCTGTGGGTATTATTTTAGGTACAGTTCTATCATTCTCTTTTCTAAATGAATTCAGATGACTAAACTCAGTGTTGTTTGTGCTGTGCGTATGGCAGAGTTCCTTCTGGAGTTGAGAAGCAGATGTATTAGGATGGAGAACACAGCACGGACGACACGCAGGCATGATCTGTATCTCACACTAATAGACACTATGGAGAGGGAGAGGGAAGGAGACAGTTGGCCTCCTACACACGCTGTTATCTGTTCTGTTGTTATTCTCATGTAACTCCTATTGGGATCTGAATGGGGGGTCACATCCTTATGGATCTTAGGTAGTCTGTGAGAGAGGAAATTCGATCCTGCTTTACGATTTAACAACTGAGGAGACTGGTTTTAGACTAACAGGAGGAAGAAATTATTTCATCATACTCCAGGAGAGTCCTGTTAAGGAAGAAAAGATGACCCTTGCTAATAGGACTTTTCTTTCTAAGGGTAAGCCTGAAGATAACCTATCAGAGACACGTTATGGGCCTGGAGACGGTGGCTCCAGGAGCAGCCACATTTCCTGTAGCTCTCATAAACGCCCCCTGTCTTGCACCCGCTAGGAGGATCATGCCATGAGTTACAACTTAACTGAAGTGGGCCTACGCTTGAGATGAAACAGTAGAGAATAGCAGTAGCCTGGGAAATCCTGCAAAAGACTAATTGCAGGGAGAGAAAATTCAACTGTTTAAGAGTTAGAAACCTGGATGGTGGCTTAAGTATGGATTACTCGGACTTCCAGAAATACTAGAAAGGAGACAAAAGACTGAACATGTATTGTGAAGCAGGATGGATCCTGAGGCCCCATATATATATTTAACAGAAATATAATCTCAAAAGCGCATGCACTCTCGGTCATCCTTGTTATGTTGAATATTTAAATAATACTGTACCATCATATATAGAAATCTCCGCATCTATATCATCTTTCTTTGCTTTTGATAATACCCACCTATAAATAAAATCAAAAGAAATATATATCATTTAAAAGAAAACTAACAATTTATAGATACAATGTGTATCAGAAATACAACAAAAGATTATCCAATAGTCCCTTTTCACCCTAGAGGCTAAATAAGGATGTCTATTTACTATCTTGCAAAGAAAGTGAAAGTTGCTCAGTCGTGTCCAACTCTTTGTGACCCTGCTGCTGCTGCTGCTAAGTCACTTCAGTCGTGTCTGACTCTGTGCGACCCCATAGACGGCAGCCCACCAGGCTCCATCGTCCCTGGGATTCTCCAGGCAAGAACACTGCAGTGGGTTGCCATTTCCTTCTCCAATACATGAGAGTGAAAAGTGAAAGTGAAGTTAGTCAGTCATGTCTGACTCTTAGCGACCCCATGGACTGCAGCCTACCAGGCTCCTCCGTCCATGGGATTTTCCAGGCAAGAGTACTGGAGTGGGGGACCCTATGGACCATATAATCCATGGAATTCTCCAGGCCAGAATACTGGAGTGGGTAACCTTTCCCTTCTCCATGGGATCTTCCCAACCCAGGGATTGAATCCAGGTCTCCCACACTGCGGGCAGATTCTCTATCAGCTGAGCTACAAGGGAAGCCCAAGAATACTGGAGTGATTAGCCTATCCCTTCTCCAGTGGTTCTTCCCATCCCAACAATCAATCCGGGGGTCTCCTACATTGCAGGCAGATTCGTTACCAACTGAGCTATCAGGGAAGCCCAACTATCTTGCAAAACTAGAGTTAAATTAAATTTGGAATCTGCAATTTATTTGCTGTATGATCATAGGTGAGCTTCCCTGGTAGCTCAGTGGTAAAGAAACTGCCTGCAATGCAGAAGACGCAGGTTTGATCCCTGGAGAAGGGAATGGCAACCCATTCCAGTATTCCTGCCTAGGAAATTCCACAGATGGCGAAGTCTGGTAGACTACAATCTTTGGGGTCATAAAACAGTCAGACAGAATTTAGTGACT
>NW_011495070.1:7971562-7972093 GCF_000754665.1 Bison bison bison
CCCACTAGGCTCCTCTGTCCCTGGGATTCTCCAGGCAAGAATACTGGAGTGGGTTGCCATTTCCTTCTCCAATGCATGAAAGTGAAAAGTGAAAGTGAAGTCACTCAGTTGTGCCCGACTCAGCGACTCCATGAACTGGAGCCTACCAGGCTCCTCCATCCATGGGATTTTCCAGGCAAGAGTACTGGAGTGGGGTGCCACTGCCTTCTCCGAACTTAGTGACTAAACAACAGCAATGATCATAGGTAAGGTATACTAAGCCTCAGTTTCTTCACTGGTAAAAGGCAGATAAAGACAGTTCTTACCTACATGGAATATAATAATCAACAGAGAGTAATCTTTATTTTCTTTATCATTATTTAGGGTGAAACATTAGCTTGAATTTGTCATCTGAAATTAAACTATTTATATTTGTCCTAAGGAATGAAGAAATGTTCTAAGTTTTTACTTTATATTCATACTTAATTTATATATATTCTTTGTACAAATAAACAGCAATTCAAATTAAACATTTCTATCAATAATGAAAAT
>NW_011495070.1:7972350-7974204 GCF_000754665.1 Bison bison bison
TAGAAAACAGATTTTAAAAATCTAAAGTTATTCACCTTCACAAATACTTTAATTAAACAATCTCATTAATTAAGAACCTAGTATGGAATGCACATATAGGTAACAGATAGTAGGTTACATGGTCTCCTCAAAACTTTATATCCTACTGGTAATAACATACAGAACATAAGAGATACATGATGGAAAAAAATACTCTATGCAAACAGAATACACTGACTCCCTCTAACACAGGAGGGGTGGGAGGAAGTACTTACCCAAGGTCTCATAATGCAGTGGACAAGGCCTTGATAGGATTCTAACAGGTGACAGTATTTGGGGATAAAAATTATTAGAAGCAAAAGAAATAGCATGATGATAAACATATAAGATGAAAAATTTAATAAGCACATAGGTTAGTTTAAAATTAATTCCTGGGCTTCCCTGGTAGCTCAGTGGTAAAGAATCTACCTGCCAATGCAGGAGACACAGGTTTGATCCCTGATCTAGGAAGATCCCACACGCCACATGTGAACCACAACTATTAAGCATGTGCTCTAGAGTCTTAGGGAGAAGGCGATAGCACCCCACTCCAGTACTCTTGCCTGGAAAATCCCATGGGCACAGGAGCCTGGCAGACTGCAGTCCATGGGGTTGCTACGAGTTGGACACGACTGAGTGACTTCACTTTCACTTCTAGAGCCTTAGAACCACAACTGCTGAGCCTACATGCCTCAGTTACTGAAGCCCACATCCCCTAGAGCCGTGCTCCACAACAAAAGCAGCCTCTATAATGAGAAAGCCACGCCCTGCAACTAGAGAAGAGCCTGCTTAGCAATGAAGACCCAACTTTCACTGTCCTTACCCTCCCCTAATAGCATACTTTCTATTCAAGGGAGGAAAATCAGTACTTAAACAAAATCCCAGATACTTCTACAGGGTCAAGATTCTGCTACCCAAATTGCCCACCTCCTATGAAGTTTAATGAATTACAACTTTACTGTTCTCTATATTTTTATGCTTTGGCAAAAATGGGCCAATATACTTTATTCATACTTTACCATTCCTACAATTTTCACGCTATAAAATTAGAAGCATCAAAAATTGTTCTCTCCTATTTCTTACCATCTTTTCAAATTATCATCAAATATAGTTAAGAGTCACGGGCTTTCCTGGTAGTTCAGCTGGTAAAGAATCTGCCTTGCAATGCAAGAGACCTTGCTTCAATTCCTGAGTCGGGAAGTTCCCCTGCAGAAGGGGTAGGCTACCCACTCCAGGATTCTTGGGCTTTCATGGTGGCTCAGATGGTACAGAATCCATCTGCAATGTGGGAGACCTGGGTTCTATCCCTAGGTTGGGAAGATCCCCTGGAGGAGGGCATGGCAACCCTCTCTAGTATTCTTGCCTGGAGAATTCCCGTGGACAGAGGAGCCTGGCTGACTACAGTCCACGGGGTCACACACATACACAAAAAGTCAGACATGACTGAGTGACTAAGCACAGCACACAGTTAAGAGTCACAGGTATCTGGCAATTTCTTTAAAGTATTAACCTACCAAAACCCTCATAGTAGCTGTATCTTAAGTCAGCCATAAGCACTTTGATTATTACTTACTTTCTATGGATCACAGAACCAGATTTTAAAGAAATTTAAATTTTTAAGTTTGAAGCTTGTGGAGCTTCAAACTTAACAGGAGAAAGAATATTCACCTTGAACAGCTAAACAACACATGCATTTGCAAATTAAAAAAAAAATTCTAAATAGAGATTTATAACAACTTGGCCAATTCATGTTGATGTATGGCTATAACCTTCACAATATTGTAAAGTAATTATTCTCCAATTAAAATAAATACATTAAAAAAAACTATGTATTAT
>NW_011495070.1:7974304-7990884 GCF_000754665.1 Bison bison bison
TATGTATTATTCCTTTCAGCCCTTTAAACAGCAGCCAGCAGACCATAATTCATATTTTCTTACCAAAAATATTTCTGAAAAAATTTTGATTGTCCCAATATTAGATATGAATATTCCTCAATGTGAAAGTTCTTATGGATTGTCAAGAGTACACAATAACCTCTAAAAACTTTTCCAGACTCCTGTCACCATCTCAAAACACACATCTTCATGCTGACACCAAAACAGCGGGAGCCTTACTAAATGCCTATTTCATCATCACTCTCCTTTCTAATTCATCCTCCTATTCAGCATTTTTTTCCTCAGAGAAATGAAGAAACACCATTTTCTCTACTTTTAGAAGAACTGAAAATTACTACCTTTCATCTGAAAAGGGTTAAAGTAGTTAGTCCTCTTTAGCGAGTAATGAACTCCTAGTTTGATCATAAAAATCTTTCCCATATTTATCTGGTAATAATACCATGCTAGGCGCCATGCACAAACTTCTGTAGCACATGGGCACCCCAAAAAGCACAGCAACAAACAGCTGGGAAAAGGCAATTTTTTTTTCTATTTATTTAGAAACTAAAGGCTATTCCAATTGAAAGGAATCCTAAGAAATTAGTCAGCCCTATGTATCATGTAAAGGAATAATGGATAGCTTGGTTCTCAATAACCTTACCTCTGAGGAGAGTTCATCAGTCTCTTCTGAATTTTCATCAAAGTCTTCCATCTCAACACTATCATCCATAAATTCTGCATTAACTGAGATGAAAAGAAGACCCAAACATAGCCAAAAGCCTTGGAAACGCATATTGATTATCTGTGAAAGTGACAGTAATCAGTAAAAATAAAACAAAGTCGTGAAAAATAAGTGTAAGTATATTTACCAAGAAATAAGGCCTCCTTTAATACCCTTTTCTAGGATGGTTTTTAAAACAAATCATTACCAAACTTACTTAAATTATGCTTTCAACTAGTGTTACTACAAACTTCAAAATCCCATAGGCATCTACAGCTGAAGGCTTGCCTTGAAAAGCAAAGAGCCAATGGCACAAACCTAAAGATACAGAAGTGACCACCAAACTCATGTTTTTTTAAAAAAAGGATTGTGATTCCTAAATGTTCGCTCAAGTTACTTTTTTATTATAATGTCACTTAAGTGTATATAAACATACAATTGGAAATTTTATAACTGTAAAGCCAAAATACATTTATATGTAAACACCCAAAAAAGAAAAGAAAAACAATTTTACCACAACTGAAAGTGATAGCCTTTTACTGAAAACAAATTACAGCTGAAAATTCAAATAAATACAGGACTTACTGCAATCAGGTTGACTGCTGTGAATGAAGTTCTTTTGTATTTATCATCTAACACATCATGTAACACTATGATGATTCAATTACATACATAACCACTTCTCCATTCAAAGGCTCCAAAACCTCTGTTCCTTATAAGATTAATTGAGATGAGTAGAAGACAAATATTACTTGACTGCCTCTTGGCAGAAATATGTAATTTACATAATTACACCCTCCTCTTTCCCATTAGCATGTTAAACATTCAGGGTTTATTTTTTGGCACCAGCGGACTTTTAAACAAGTAAATGTGAATAATGAAATAGTGCGGCAGTACTGATTAGGAGATGGTCAGTCGTTCAGATGGTCCAGGGTATAGTTATACTACCATCAACATGAGAGAGTTTCTATTTAAAAAGTATATTCTGAGAGAACTCTTAACTCCTGCAGAACATATTTAAAGACCTACATGGGTCTGCCTAAGAAACACTGAATTCATGACACAGCACTCTACACCCACCAGAATGGCTATAATCAAAGAGGACAATAACAACTGAAATCCTCATACACTGCTGGCAGGAATACAAAATGAGCTTGGAAAACAGGAGGGCAATTCTTCAAAATGTTAAAAACAGAATTACCTATGATTCAGCAATTCTACTCCTCTACCCAGAAGAAATGAAAAGAGATGTCCAAACAAAACCTCGGAATATAAATGCTTAATGCAAAGAGTTGACTCATTGGAAAAGACTCTGATGCTGGGAGGGATTGGGGGCAGGAGGAGAAGGGGACGACAGAGGATGAGATGGCTGGATGGCATCACCGACTCAATGGACGTGAGTCTGGGTGAACTTCGGGAGTTGGTGATGGACAGGGAGGCCTGGCGTGCTGCGATTCATGGGGTCGCAGAGTTGGACACTACTGAGCAACTGAACTGAACTGAATGATAATGATAGCCAAATAATGATGGTTGTTAATGCCAAAAAAGTGTAAACAACCCCAAAGTTCATCAACAGATGAATGGATAAACAAAATGTGGAATATTCAAACTGGAAGATTATCTAACAATGTAACAGAATGGAGTACTGAAGTGTTACAAGATAGATGAATCTCAAAAACATTATGCTCAGTGAAAGAAGTCAGTCATAAAAAACCATGTATTGTATGACCCCATTTAAATAAGCAACCCATAGAATCAGAAAATAGATTAGTAACTGCCTAAGGAAAGGAGTCAGAAGAAAGGGTTAATTGCTACAAGGTTTCTTTTGAGGGTAAGGAAAGTGTTCTAAAATTGGAATATGATAATGGTTGTGTAACTCTAAATATGTTAAAACTCACTGAACTGTACTCATTAAACAGGTCAAGTTGTAGGTATCTAAATAATACATCAATAAAGTTGTGTTTTAAAAAAAGAAACACCAGACTATAAAAAGCATTCTTCCATCTGGTTAGCTCAAATAACCCTTCTTAATAAGAGCAAAACTCAACATGAATATATGGGCCAGTTAGCTTTACTTTCTTCTAAAGGCCATTGACTACAACTTTAAAGTCTATTTTGAAAATGCATCTTTAAAAATAATAATATGAACATTCTATATGAAAAGATGTATTAATATCACCATTTTTATGGAAAAGAATACAAAAATGATGCATACTACTCACAGTTTAACTGTAAGAGTGTAACCTCTCTAGTCATAAAAAAGGAACTGAGATAGAAAGCAAATGTAAAGGGATCGATTTGAAGTCAGTAACAGGAAGGTACAGATTTTTTAAATTTTCATTTACTGGCACAGAAATGAGTACAGTTGCAAGCTGCTTATCAATTGTTAATAACCCTAAAAGCTTCATTGCTCTAAAAATTAAATAGCTTTCCATGGCTTATACAGTGTAGTAAAAAGGTGTTCTTCTTGACACTGTCAGTAACATTTGAGTAAATAGAAATGCATAAAATGAATAACAGCAGTAATAATGAACACTAGTATCATTTTAGCCCCATATCGTCTCCTTCAAAATGAATGCACACTTTAGTTTAATAATTAATTTGCTGAAACCATTTAGGTTATTACAGAGTATTGAGCAGAGTTCCCTGTGCTATACACTAGATTCTTATTGGTTACCTATTTTAAATATAAATAGTGTCTACTATTTGTTTTCTATATCACAGTTCTTCCTAACTTTCCTTCAGAAACAGTTGCCAAAGCTTCAGGAAAAGATTTAAAAAACCCTTTATCTGGAAAGTTTGTTTCTTCTCTAAAGTTCTATGACTATAATCATTAATTTGCATAAAAGAACTAGCTAATTTAATCTTTGCAGCCCAGGACATCACTATGAAAGGCATTATTACTCCCAGTCTACAAACTGAAAACTCAAAGATTAAAAACCTGATCAAATTCTCGTAACTGGAAATGTGAGACAAAGTGAGAATCCAAAACTTTACACTATACCATGCTACTTCTTATTTTAATCTTACTGCCACTGCATTATTATACGTTCCTTTTTCTAGCTTTGGGTTTTTCTAGTTCCTTAAGGTGTAAAGTTAGGTTGTTACTATAAGATCTTTCTTTTTAATGTAACTGTTTACAGCCATAAATTTCCCTCTTAGCACGCTTTTACTCTATACCACAAGTTTGGGTCTGCTTTCTTTTGTTTGTTTTTCATTTATCTCAAGATCTTTTCCAATTTCCTTGTGATTTCTTTTTTGACCCTTTGGTTGTTTAAAAGTGTATTGTTTAATTGTCACATATTTGTGGATTTTTTTCCCTGCTTTCCCTCTGCTACTGATTTTGAGTTTCAGCACAATGCAACTGGAAAAGATACCCTGAATCTTTTCCAGTTAAAACAAACTTAAAAATTTGTTAAGATTTGTTTTGTGGCATAACATATGGTCTATCCTAGAGAATATTCTGTGTGCACTTAAGAAAAATATGTATTTTTACCAAAGTCATCAGGGATATTGGTCTCTAGTCTTCTTAGTGTCTTGGTCTGCCTTTGGCATCAAGGGTAAGGCTATAGAGTGAGTTTGAAAGTATTTCCTCCTGTTCAATTTTCTGGAAGAGTTTGAGGAAGACTGGCATTAATTTTTCTTTCTGCTATTGCCAGGTGAAGTGTTTTGTGTATATGTATTAAACTCCAACTGCTCTGTAGTGTGAGTCCTCTTCTAATTTCTTACTGAGCTATACGGTTGTCCTAAGACATACAGGATTAGTAAAGCAAGAGTTTGTTTATATGGTATAAATACAGAACTTCCAGTGCTGATGCTACCCTCTTCCCTCCTTACAAATGTATACAATATAAAAGCCCAGGGTTCTAAGCTTCCTGTGTATTCCTCACCTCATACAGGTTGTTGAAATCACAAAATATTTGTGAAGAAAGCAAGCAATGGAGAAGCACATCCATTTGCATATATCTTTGACCTCCTGTATGTTCTCTGCATTGCCTCTGGGCTGGTTCAATAACAAAATAAAGTATAAGTTAACTGGCCAAGTATAATCTGGGAGAGATTTCTGACTGATCGCCACAGATGTTTTCTTTTTTTCCCAGGAGACATAACTATACTGTGTTTTTTCTAGAGTTAAGCACGACTCAGGTGAATGGAGTTAGATGAGACCCAGGAAAGCTAACGATACAGTGCTAGCCTGAGTATAAAAGCCTGGGAGCCAGGACAGCCAATGCTATAAACTCCAGCAGGCTCAAGACCCAAGCAGAGCCAGTGTTTCAGTTCAAGTCCAAGGGCAGGGGAAAAAACTGAAGTCCCAGCTCAGCCTGCTAGGCAGGAGGAAGTCCCTCTTCCTCACTGGAGTATCAGCTTTATTGTCCTATTCTGGCCTTCAACTGATTGGATAAGGCCACTCACCTAGGGAAAGGGCAATCTGCTCTACTCAGCCTACCATTCAAATGTTAATCTCATCCAAAAACACCCTCACAAACACACCTAAAATCATATTCGACCAAATATCTAGGTATCCTGTGGTTCAATCAAGTAGATACATAAAATTAACTATCACAGCCATCTACTCCTTAGGACACCGGCACCAGAAATTATGTTAGGTCCCTGGGATTTTTTAATTTACTATTTGAGCATTACCTTAACTAACGCATACTGTTAACTGAAACGGGGTATATTTTTCTAAATCAGAAGGACTTAGAAACAATGAAAATATCTCAGGAAATACAGTAAAAAGTGGGGAAAGAACCATAATAGCAGAAATAATAGTTGAAAATACAACTTTCTAATGATTTAGGCAAATAACTGCAGTGTTTCAAGAATTCTGGATCTGATCCTATAAAATTCAGAAACTACTGAAGATGTGAGAGTAGTGAAGTGATCAGAGCTGAAATCCAGGATATGTAAATACTGTTTGGTTTTAGTAGTTATAGAAAGAAGAGACTAAATCTGCACTGGGCTCTTTTAAAACATAGCTACACATTAAAGTTAAAGTGGACTAAAGAGCATCATTTTCAAAATAATGGTTATATAAACATTATAATGATACATTTATTTATTTATTGAAGATTTATAGCACTTCTACATAGTTTCAAAGTGAAGAAATTTGCAACAACAACAAACATACAAAAATATAAGCTCACTGACAGCCAGAATTCTCATTTCTGTACTCACAGTGCTAGCCAGAGTCCCAGTGCATGATAAACAGAGACATATTTATGCTCACAGAATGAATGAATGCAAAAATGACAGGAAAAAATGTTACCGGGGAAGATAAATAGATGTTACTAAGCAACCAACTAGAATGACTTTATTGTTGCAGCAGCACTGCAACCATAAATTTGGCAAAAACATTTCTAGGCAATTAGGGGAAGGCCAGAAATAAAATGGAGTTTCACTGTCTATAAAAGTCTACAAGATCCTTGGAGGAAAAATCCTTTTTTAGAATTTTAGAAAAATTCATGGGTTGAAACCTTATACATAGTAGATGTTTTAAACTATGGTTTTATGAAACAGAAATGGTCATGTCAGTGCTTCCAACACTGGCCCTCTGAAGTCTTTTAGAACATTGTTAAAACGTAACACAAAGTATTCCTATAGATAAAGGAGATAATAATTTAGAAACTTTGCAGTTTTATGCTCTAGTTTAGTATGGAGAAATTAAACATATTATTCAACTCTATTCTACATCTATGAAGAAACACCTCGTTGTGAGGTATTTCAGAATCTTGCTACAGACATCCTGCATTTTAACAACTCAGTTCAAAACTTACTATAAAAGATAGTTAAAAAAAAAATTAGATGAAAACAGTGTTACCACATCATAAAAAAAAAAAAAACTGGACAAATTTTCACCAAAATTAAAGGGTACTTTTGGAATTATCTGGCTATGGTGCACATAGTTCACTTTGAAGCATCACAAATAAGGTGGAGAGATAGGTAATGCTGCTGCTAAGTCGCTTCAGTTGTGTCCGACTCTGTGCAACCCCACAGACAGCAGCCCGCCAGGCTCCTCTGTCCCTGGGATTCTCCAGGCAAGAACGCTGGAGTAGGTTGATAGTGGCATCTTACATAGGCAGCCTTCTTCCCAAGAAGCTGCAAGACTCCATTTGAAATGCAGAAACTTTCTCAAAGAAGCATGCTTCAGAGTAAGTCACACCTGGGATTTATAAATTTTGTAATAGCTAATGTTTCCAGAAATTCAAGAGAGGTTATTCAGTAGATTAAAAAAAAAAATTTCATCATTCATGAATTCATTTAACAAATACTATGGCTGTCAATTATGTGACAGGCATGATGTTAGAATAACTTACTGAACTTACAGTAATTAGCAAAACATATGGCCCCTGACTGCAAAGAGCTTATAGTATGGGATGGAAAGCAGATGTTAAACAAATAACCCAGGTATAACACGTAGTAAATTGTGACAAGTGACCGACTAGTAAGGAATTTGTAAGAGTTGGTAATCGGGGAACTAAATTTGCATGGTAGAGAAGTGTCAGAGAAAGCTTCCTTGAGAAAGCTACATTCAAACTGAGGCACAAAGGTTAGAAAGGCCGATTTCCCCAGGCCATGGGCAAAGGAAGAACTGAAAAGAGAAGAGTGGAACGAGGAGAACAGGAAGTGCTGTTTGAGTACGCACTATTCAGGCTTATGAATTCCAATCCTTACAGCTACTTTCTGATGAAGGTACTGGTACCCCATCCTACATAAGGAAAGCAAGACTCAAGGAAGCAACTTACTCAAGAATACAGAATGCTACTAAATAGCAAAGGTAAGACCCAAAGTTATAATAGGTATATCTTCAAACTCTATATTCATTTCGTTAAAGCTCTAAAGTTAGAAGGTTTAACTATTTAGCTCATTAAACGGCCTATAAATTGATGCTCTAGGTCTATATATACAAGGTTAAGTATTTTTTATAATATGTTCCATCCTTTAGACATCCATTCCAGTTTCTGTGGGCTTCATATTCTAAAAGCCATATTTTGATGTCTATGCAAACTATAATGTATACACACAAATCTAGTTAGTTGGTTAAATGGCCTTTAAAATCTTTCCATCAAAGATTTTAAAGCAGCTTAAGGCTACAAAAAAATATAAAAACTAACAACTTCATCAGTCAGTTCAGTTCAGTTGCTCAGTCGTGTCCGACTCTTTGCAACCCCATGAATCGCAGCACGCCAGGCCTCCCTGTCCATCACCATCTCCCAGAGTTCACTCAGACTCATGTCCATCGAGTCAGTGATGCCATCCAGCCATCTCGTCCTCTGTCGTCCCCTTCTCCTCCTGCCCCCAATCCCTCCCAGCATCAGAGTCTTTTCCAATGAGTCAGCTCTACGCATGAGGTGGCCAAAGTACTGGAGTTTCAGCTTTAGCATCATTCCCTCCAAAGAAATCCCAGGGCTGATCTCCTTCACAATGGACTGGTTGGATCTCCTTGCAGTCCAAGGGACTCTCAAGAGTCTTCTCCAACACCACAGTTCAAAAGCATCAGTTCTTCGGTGCTCAGCCTTCTTCACAGTCCAACTCTCACATCCATACATGACCACTGGAAAAACCATAGCCTTGACTAGACGGACCTTTGTTTCATAGTGTTACTTTATATTTCTCTGACATTTTAAAATTTTACAGTGTTCACACAAATTTCAGGCTATTTAAAAAGACAGTTATGAAGCTCAAGGATAAACAGTAAGGCTTACTATTGGAACTATAATTATCACATGACAGATAATGTAAATGTTTCTGGGTATCACCTTAATGAAAGCATCTAGAAAGAATGTCTTAACTGTTAGCATTTTTAACTTCCTGTGGTAGCCACAAAAATGACCTCCGCCCCAAAGATGTCCACATCTGATTCCTTGGTTCCTGTGAGTGTTACCTCACACGGTAAAGGAGGCCTCTCAGATGGAACTAAGGTTGTTACCTGCTGCTGCTAAGTCGCTTCAGTCGTGTCAGACTCTGTGCGACCCCATAGACGGCAGCCCACCAGGCTCCCCCGTCCCTGGGATTCTCCAGGCAAGAACACTGGAGTGGGTTGCCATTTCCTTCTCCAATGTATCAAAGTGAAAAGTGAAAGGGAAGTTGCTCAGTTGTGTCTGACTCTTCGCAAGCCCATGGACTGCAGCCTACCAGGCTCCTCCATCCATGGGATTTTCCAGGCAAGAGTACTGGAGTGAGGTGCCGTTGCCTTCTTTGAGGTTGTTACCTAGCTGACCCTAAAATAGATTATTCTGGATATGCAGGTGGGCCCAATATAATCACACAGGCCCTTAAAAGTCAGTGAGAGAGGGCAGAAGAGATCTGAAGAGTGAGAGGGACTCCACCCACCATAGAGATCTTGAAGACAGTGGAAGGGGGGTCATGAGCCAAGGACTGTGAGTGGGCTCTAGAAGCTGAAAATCACAACCTTCAGCTGACAATCAACAAGGAAACAAGAACCTTAGTCCTACAACCAAAAGAAATTGAATTCTGTCATCAGTCTGAATGAGCAAGGAAGAAGAATCTCCCCAGAGCTTCTAATAAGGAATGATGCCTTGTCAACACCTGATGGCAGTGCAGTGAGACCTGTGTCAGACTTCTGACCTATAGAACTGTGAGAAAATAAATGTGTGGCATGAAGCTGCTAAGTTTGTGGTAACTTATGATGGCAACAACGAAAAACTACTACTTCTAGTATTCCCATGCTTGATTCTAGCTTCTTTGAAACAGTTCTCATCAACCAAATCTTACTTGGTAAATGCAATAGCTTTTTCAGTCCTACTGCCTACTGCTCTCTCTTGACCTTGCTGACTGCTTCTTCCAAACTCTCCCCTTCC
Organism: Bison bison bison; assembly: GCF_000754665.1. Taxonomy (NCBI): domain Eukaryota; kingdom Metazoa; phylum Chordata; class Mammalia; order Artiodactyla; family Bovidae; genus Bison; species Bison bison. The sequence goes on from NW_011495070.1 coordinate 7,983,848, forward strand.
TTGATTTCCATGATGCTATTCCTGAGTCTTGATTCTCTTCATCTTCTCTGCCACCTTTATGGGCTCTTTCTCTAATCTCCTGTAAATGATGCTGTTCCTTCAGGTTCTGTCCCCAGGCCTTTTCCTTACATTTCATATACTCTTGGCTTCTACCTCTAAAGACTAACTAAAGGCTCCCAAATGTTATCCACAGCACAGAAGCCACCAGTCTTTAGTTTCTTCAAGGATATATCAAAGCCTCCATTAATTTGAGGCTCATCTTTCCACCCAAACTGGCTCTCTAATCTCAGTTCCCTTCTTCCATTAACTGCACCTCTGGTCAACCAAATCAGCCATGTGACTCTGTCACTATCTTAAGATTATTCTTCCTGATATTCTATATCATTGGTAGCTAAACCTGTTTGGGTGTTTTTGAGTGTATCTTTCTATATCCATGCCATAGCCTTAATTTAGGAATCCATGACTTTTGAAAAGCATCAGTAAAGTCCCACTTTGCTTCTTCGCTTCCAGTCTTCCCAATCTATCTGCCACCTTCTCTCCAGCATGAATTTTCTAAAGAACAAGTCTAATTGTACTACCTATTCATAAAAACGTTCAACAGTTGTCTACAGTACTCAGCATAAATTCTGCCCTTTTAAGACTCATTTCTTACTCTTGACACTCACCTATTAACACATTCATGCTTTCTATCTGCTATTGTAATGAGATGTTTCTGGTATTCAGTTTTAATGGCTGACTGAGGACTCACCAGCACGATTAAGCCTCAAAAGTACTGTTGGAAAAATCACTAAAGTTTTAGTTGTTATGTAACTTCAGCAGGTCAACTACAAAGTGATATGATAGAAAGTACACTGAGTTTGGCACCATCATACCAAGTTTCACATTCTATTACTAAAAAGGAAAGGGTTAAAACTGTTCTAAACCTTTTTTTCCCCCCATCTATCAAGTGAAAGGATTAAGCTGGATGATCTTGCTGCTGCTGCTGCTGCTAAGTCGCTTCCGTCGTGTCAGACTCTGTGCGACCCCATAGACGGCAGCCCACCAGGCTCCACCATCCCTGGGATTCTCCAGGCAAGAACACTGGAGTGGGTTGCCATTTCCTTCTCCAATGCATGAAAGTGAAACGTGAAAGTGAAGTCGCTCAGTCGTGTCCGACTCTTCGCGACCCCATGGACTGCAGCCTACCAGGCTCCTCCGTCCATGGGATTTTCCAGGCAAGAGTACTGGAGTGGGGTGCCACTGCCTTCTCCGGGATGATCTTAAGGTCTATTAAAGTCGGCAATTCTAGCTTTCCAGTTAAGAGCACTAAAACTTATTAGGAACAAGCAATAAGGCTAATTTATAGCACTTGACAACTCACTCCAGTATTCTCGCCTAGAGAATCCCATGGACAGAGGAACCTGACAGGCTATAGTCCATCGGGTCACAAAGAGTCTATCCAACACGACTGAAGTGACTAAGCACGGCACTGTTCAGTTTCTACGGATCCATTAACATACACCATCCATACACAATAATCAACTTTATCAACTAGATGAGGGCTATCTTCGATGGATTTACGTATAAGTTCCAAATGTGACTGGAAGATCAAACCAATTGCATGTGAAGACAAAACTGTAAACTGAAAAGAAGTCAAACAATTGCCGAAAGGAAGGTTACCTTCAGCAATTAAAAGACCCAGAGTGACGTAAAAATTTTAAAGCAAACAAAATCGCAGGGCTAGATCAAGGTTTTGATGTTTTTAAAGCATCAAAAAGTTTCCATACAAACTAACTTTCCTAATTCGAGAGTTCTTCCCATGGCCACTCTCGAATGATCTGCTTTCTCCCTTCTGGACGTTGTTGCCGTTTGCTTATATATCAAAAGCAAACGCCTCGGAGCCCTGTTGCTCCGGCAGGTGCTATAAATAAAATCAGCTAAAGTATCTGATCGTAAACAGGCCGTCGGCGATAATGAGTCTCGAGTCATTAGGGCTTCGTGGGATTCATCACAACGCTCTCCCTCCCTCGCCAGCGGCGCGCACCGGGCTCCAGGCGGCGCGTCGAGGGAGCGGCCGGGAGTCGAGGGCCACCAGCGCCGAGAGGTCAGGTCCCTTCGCCTCTACAGAGGCGGGGAGGGCGTGAACTGAGCCTAGTTGGGTTTGACTCGCCTTTCGGTGCGAAGTAGCGGGCGGAGTGAGCAGCGCTGAAATGAGACCGGCCCCCTCTCCATCCCTCGGGAGCGCGCACCGAGGCTCGAGCGTGGAACGGGGCTGAAATGGCAACCGCTGGAGTAACGGACTCGGCTCCCCGGGGCCTCTGAACCCTCGGGGACAGGCCTCTGAACCCTCGGGGACGGGCCACCTGGCCTTCCCCGCGCCAGCCCCAGCGCCGCAGGTGGCCATGGACACACAAGTTCCGGGGATCCCAACCGACCCCGAGGGGGGCATCACCCCGCCGCCGCCCGCCGCCCGCCGCCCGCCCGGGCCGGCCTCCCTACCCCCGAGGCCTAGAGAGCCCGCCCGAGAACCCCGCTGGCCGCGTCCCCATCCCCAAACTCAGCACCCACCTCCTCACGGGTTCCTACCGGGTCCGCCCGGCGGACGCCCAAGAAAGGGGCGCAGCAGGAACCCCCGCCCTGAGGGGAAGAGCTAATACTCGGCTTCCTCACCCCCAGCTGGAGCACAGAAGGACGCGGAAAAGTGACCTACTACTACCCACGCACCTGTCTTGCGGGCCCGTTTTCGGGAGTGGCAGCTCAGATGTCCGAGCCGCTGCCACTTGGTCCCCGCGTCTCCCCCAGCTCAATCCAGCCGCCGGCCGCGCAGCAGCGACTGCTAACCGCGCGTGCGCGTGCGGCCGCGGGCGGGGAAGAGGCGGCGGCCACAGGCGCGTGCTGCGCGCACCTGCACCGAGTGGCTCAACCGCCGCAGAGGGACCTTCCCAACCACGCGCCGCGCGGCCCCCACCGGCCGGTTGTTGCGTGCATCCGGCTCCTCGGATGGCCTGGGAGGAACTCCTCGCTAACCATCCGAAGACCCTTCCTTTCCGCAGAGCGCCTGCTCTCTGCGAGCAGTGAGGTTCAACCTCCTAACGCACATAATTGGGCCCTGAATTTTGAGTAAATCACATTTTAACAGCGTCCAGTTAGTACCCCAGGCCTTCCCTGGGGTTCTAGACGTTCTGATGGGAGGTCATTGTGGTCAGCAGGGAGCTATTCTTCCCTGAAAGTGTATGATAGAGATATATTAAATATTAACATAATAAAGAGTACTGCATGGTTTCTTTCTGAAATGCTACTGATAAAGAATTGTTAATCTTTCGTTGTGTTTACTGCGCTCTAAACGGTTTTACATTCATTATGTTATCGAACGTCCCAACAACCCTGGTGAAAAAAACGGAAGATAATTACTCGCCTTTGGCTTTAAGTATTAATGGTGTAAATGGAGTTCAAATCTTTTCCAAAGCCTGTCATTTTAACTCACTAAAAGTTAAAATATAGCATAAACATAATAGTGAATCACAACTTTCTTTGCCCCATAGATGTTGGATCATACAGCCCTTACTTGCTTATTCTTGGTAGTAAATTTTGACTTTGATTTTGGTATTATCATGCTTTCAATTTTATTGTAATAATAAAATATTTAACTTGTGATATCTCTATTAAAGAGTCTCAGATTAAGGGAATTGATGGAGCTCCATGCATAAAATGTGATTATTGGCTAGATATAAAGATCACTGAACATTTTTCACATTGCATTCGCGATAAGGCCACTATATCTAGACTTCTGACACTGTCATCTTCTGTGTCAAAGATGGTATTTTTGGTATTTGGATGGTATTTATGGGTTTTTTAAACAACTTTTTAAGTCAACTTTATTCCAGGTACTTTTAACAGTATTATGCTCTTCTTTTCTTAGGCTTTGCAACTTCTGTTATTCAACATAATTCTGTGACCGGTAACGAATTTGACTTGTTAGAAAAGAATTTCTAAAGGATCCACTCAAAGTTTGCAATGAAGAAGCTGAAAGCTTAAACTTTAGGAACAAGCAATCTAAGCTAAATGAGCCCTTAATCTGATCCATTGATGTAAAGATTTTTAAAAACTCCAAGATTCAGATATATGCTTAATACTTATTCTCAGTTTAGAATGTTGTTTGAGGGAGTACCTATTTATCTATTTTGTTATTTTAATAGGAATTCAGAATGAAAAGCTAAAGTGTTTCCATGTTCCTCGTACTGAGAGGCTTATCAGACACTTACTGAATATTTAGCTTCTACCTGCTAAACTATGAAAATGTTGATAATGCAAAGATCACAACTATATGAGCTCTGCTTTCAAATAGCTAATATATTTAGAAAAACAGACATATAATCTGTTGACCACCATTCTAGAAAGAGACCCAACTGAGATAAAAAGGCATTTATCTGGGGTCTGTTAGGACTCCACCCTGGAGACACAGACTCAAGAACTACCTGAATTGTGTTTTGCTGGACTACAAAATGAGGGAGGCTTATAAAGGCAAAAACCGAATGCTTAAAGTTACTTGAGTGGTTATCAAGAATTATAATTGGAGCTGGCAAGAAGTAAGTGTGCTTATTAAGTGAGGATTGGTGGGGGTCCCAAATGGTTGCATAGTTACAAGGGGAGAACTTGAGACCATAAGGTTGCAGCTGACAGGTGTTGTTTTGAATACAGCTGGTGGTATTCTTGAGTCTGGCATAGCTCAAAGAAAGTTCAGGTTCTCAGTGGTGCAGAGACTTCTCTGAGACCTGGTCCTCATTGGCCACCCAACTCCATTTTTGTATGCCTGATCCAAGATTACTCCATTATAATTTTGTTATCAAATTAAATATCCAATAATGTATAAGTTACATAATAGAATGGACAAAATGCTGGGACAGAGTATGTTGCCATTCATTTTTCCTAAAGGAAAGTTTCATCAGAGAAGTACTAATGGACACTATGAAAGCCAAGGAAGTGGGCATTCTTGGTATCATGGTTGACATATTCTGTCTCTACTTGTTATCAATTCAGGTAAACTGTATTACCCTAAGAAATCACTCATTTTTATCTAAGCATTCAGAAAGAAAATATCAGTAAAACAAAAATCTTTCATCTCATGATTCATTCATTACCTATGAGTAGCTACTAATATCAACACAGCATCTAAAAATATATGCTAAGGTTAGTGAGGAAAAAACAAAAACAACATAAGATGATGGTCTCCTTGGGAAAATGCCTGCACAGATTTAGCTCCCATTATTTGTTCATAATTGTTTCAATTCTGTCACCAGGTGGAAGATCCATACAGAACACAGCAAATCCCTAGATACTTTACACACTTAGATTAGAAGAAGAGTGTCTCTTTCCCTTCTACCAGGAGTATACCACATTTACTATTACAACTACTATTAGTAGTACTACCATATAACCATTTACATCCACAGTATTTAAGGCAGATGATGGTGGCTATTATCAACACTTGAGAGACATTCTGGCAACAGACTTTGACTTGCCATGCCTCCAGTGTTTACAGAGCTATTCATTTAAAAGTAATGTTGAAAAAAAAATGTCTGAATGTGGCTTCTACAAACTTATCTGATATATTGAGTCAGGTGCTTAAATACATAATTTGCCTTCATATATTTGTTTGAAGACAAGTGATTTTTAAAAAGCAAAATTAGTATATTATAAAATGAATGCCCCAACCAACCAGTGAGCACTATTTGCTCTGCTATACTTCAGATAGGTGTCTAAGGTTCTCCAAATCTCCCCTTCCCCATACACTTAGACCAGAGGCTGTGGGTGGTGAACGAGGCCCTCCAAATATCTACCATTTGGGAGCAGTGGGGATGGGAATGGAAGATGGGGGCATCTCTCCAGGCTACATTAGAAACATTTTTGAGAATTGCTTTGTGCTGACCACTGAAACATTCTGTTCTGGAATCATTCCCATAAGGACAGCAGTCATTGGGTTGAATCTTTAAGGCTGTCTTTTAACTTCCTTCTCTTTATCATAACCTCAGCATCTGCTATGCCCAGGGTATATCGGTCAGTGTTCAAATGCTTCTTTCTCAATGTCACAGCAGAGTTCCCTTGGAATCATCTGGAATCATTCAGGCTTTTCAACAACAGCCAGTGGAATGTTGGACAGTCTCCTTTAATACTGTTGGACACCTTATCTTTGACAAAGGAGGCAAGAATATACAATGGATTAAAGACAATCTCTTTAACAAGTGGTGCTGGGAAATCTGGTCAGCCACTTGTAAAAGAATGAAACTAGAACACTTTCTAACACCATATACAAAAATAAACTCAAAATGGATTAAAGATCTCAACGTAAGACCAGAAACTATAAAACTCCTAGAGGAGAACATAGGCAAAACACTCTCTGACATACATCACAGCAGGATCCTCTAAGACCCACCTCCCAGAATATTGGAAATAAAAGCAAAAATAAACAAATGGGACCTAATTAAACTTAAAAGCTTCTGCACATCAAAGGAAACTATTAGCAAGGTGAAAAGTCAGCCTTCAGAATGGGAGAAAATAATAGCAAATGAAGCAACCGACAAACAACTAATCTCAAAAATATACAAGCAACTCCTACAGCTCAACTCCAGAAAAATAAACGACCCAATCAAAAAATGGGCCAAAGATCTAAATAGACATTTCTCCAAAGAAGACATACAGATGGCTAACAAACACATGAAAAGATGCTCAACATCACTCATTATCAGAGAAATGCAAATCAAAACCACTATGAGATACCATTTCACACCAGTCAGAATGGCTGCGATCCAAAAGTCTACAAATAATAAATGCTGGAGAGGGTGTGGAGAAAAGGGAACCCTCTTACACTGTTGGTGGGAATGCAAACTAGTACAGCCACTATGGAGAACAGTGTGGAGATTCCTTAAAAAACTGGAAATAGAACTGCCTTATGATCCAGCAATCCCACTGCTGGGCATACACACTGAGGAAACCAGAAGGGAAAGAGACACATGTACCCCAATGTTCATCGCAGCACTGTTTATAATAGCCAGGCTTCTTTT
>NW_011495070.1:7991011-8001605 GCF_000754665.1 Bison bison bison
GAGAGGGTGGCAAGATTTGGGAGAATGGCATTGAAACATGTGAAATGTCATGTATGAAACGAGATGCCAGTCCAGGTTCAATGCACGATGTTGGATGCTTGGGACTGGTGCACTGGGACGACCCAGAGGGATGGTATGGGGAGGGAGGAGGGAGGAGGGTTCAGGATGGATTTTTTTTTTTAAATTTAGAAAAAATAAAAAATAAAAAAAAAAAAGAAAAAGGAAAAAAAAAAAAGAAAAAAAAAATACTGTTCCAGTTTATTGTATCAACCCTTCAGGTATTTTGTGCCAATCTTGGATGGTGAACTGAGAAGTCCTAGTGGGTACCTTTACAAGGAATTGTGCCTTCTTTTTGAGAAATGCTCTACCTGGAATTAGTTGTAATTTTTCATATTAACCTGGAATATGATCTGGTAGATTTAATTTTAAAAGCTCAAAACTGAAGTCAAATTTTAAAAATGCATGTCTTTTATTCTTATTTTTCTTCCCAACTTTATTGAGATAATAGTTGACATATAGCTCCTTTCTTTAAAAAAGAAAGTGAAATGGTGCATATGAACAGTTCATCATTCATATTCACTTTGGTATGTGACACGGTTCATATTGATGTAAATGTGTGAAGTTTTTTAGTCAAGGATAATACAGCAGTTTGAATTAAGATTTTCATATTTTATGAAGCATAAGAAAGAAGTAATATCTCATTATTTCTCAAAATAAAGTAAAACTCAATAGAATAACAAGAGGAAAAATAGATTTTAATAGATTCCTATAAGAAACTGATGAATTAATAAAGATTTAAAAGCATTTAACAAATAAATTAAAAAGCCTGATATAAGAGAAACCAGCACCCATTGAATAGGAATATTTAAAGAAGACATTTATAAAGCACAAAACTAACATTTATAAAAACAAATGAAAAAAGGAAATCAACTATACCTCAATAAAAATGCAAATGAGTAATGCATATTTTAAAGGGAGTATGTAAAGACTATACATTCTTCCGTAATTCATATGAAATATAAGAATTCATAACTCTCAAAGTTTATCACACAAAGTTCTCTAACAACAAGGTAATTAAATTTATAAATCAACAATAAGAGATGGCAAAACCAAGATATTAAAAAAACACTCCCAAATAACCCAAGAGTTAAGAATGCAATAAGAAGAGAAAATATGAAATCTTTAGAAACTGAATGACTGTCAGAATACATATACATCAAGATGTTTGTTAATCAGCTCAAATGGCACTTGGAAGTTTTAGTTTTAAACGCATGTGTTAAAAAGACAGGAAGATACTGTGGCGCCGCCAGCCTCAGAGTTGCTCGGCCTTGTGCTTTCTATTTTTGGTGTCTTAACACAATAGATAACAGCATGTACTGGTTCACACAGGACCTGTCCCGGATGATAGCAAGTTTCTGAAATGTTAGCTACTTAGCTAAAATGTTTAGCTACTTAGATAGCTACTTAACTATCTAATTCAACAAAAGATATTTCTTTATTTTTAAAAACTTCCCTGTCTTATTTTTATAAAAATTTGTAATAAATAGCAAGGATACAAGTTTCATAAACAAATATGCAAATTTTTCTTGACATAGAGGCAGTTAAATATTTCCAAATCTACTAGCTTGTTCATTATTCCTTCCTCTTGTATATAATCATTTGTTTCGAATATTACAATTTCTGAAAGATGCCATTAGAAATCATGGTGATCGAAGATCAAAGTATTACAGAGCTGCTTCTTGTTGGGCTTCATTTTTCATATTTCCTGTAATAAAAATAAGAAATCTGTTAACATCTAGAAATAGTATATTATTCATTCATAAGGATGTAATTATTTTCATGACAGTTTCTTGACAGTACTCTTTCCTTATTCTGTTCTTTTGCTACCACCTCCGTGTGCTCTATCTTTACATAAAAGAGACACATAAAACTTTACATAACAATTTTGAAGAAAATACAAACATGCTGCATGTCATTATTCAACAGTTAATGTATTTTGATGGGAACTATTCTTCTATGCCTTCTTCCATCACCTCCAACCAGGACTAACACAAAACAAATGGGTCATACACACACAAAAAGCCATTGTTTAACTGACATTCAAAGTTATTTGGGCATCCTGTATTTAATCTGGCAACCCTGCCTGCAACACATGGAAACACTCTGCCCTGAGCCCAGTGCACTGCAGTAAAAGGAAGATGACCTTTCGTGTAGGACGAAGCACTAGCAAATTATCAAACATGCTGTTCTCTGGCTTATCAAATAACAGAGACTCTAAGTACTTTGAGTTTTCAGAAGTTATTAGTACTGAGACATTTTGGTTGAAATTCTTTATGTTTATTATAGATGTAGAACATGAAATGACAAAGGACATTTAAATTGAAGACATAGGTAAAATTTTAAAATTTGTCAAACTAAAATTCATCACGAAGGTGAATTTTTATCTTACTAATTATTTTTGAACTATAAGCTAGATGAATAGAGATAACCTAAATTATTTTTCTGCTTAATAAACTATATATAATTTATCTTATAAAAACAATTATATGAGAAGTACAACAAATAACTGGTTAAGGAAAAAATTTTACAATAAGGTTTTTAAAGGATGTAAAAGGAGTAAATATTAAGGAAAACACAGCAATGAAAGTGTTGCTATGGTGGTCTTGATTAAAGAAAAGACAGAGACTTTTACTTCTCTGCGGACACGTATGTAAATCTTATTTTACTTAACAAAATCAAAAGTTGAAAAAAATTGAAATGAAATATCCCACGTCTCTGTTTAAGGTATGGAGAGCTAGACTCCCCTGGAATGAGCGAGCATAAATGAACAGAAAAGGCATTCATACACTCTACAACATTGTTTGCAAACCAACAGATTCTTCCAAATGTACCAAAAACTTCCAGGAAGCCTCATCCTTTTCAGTTTTATAAAGGAATATGAAGATAAATGCAGGGTCAGCCTGAGGGTGAGGGAAAGGAAATAAAATTTATCTATATTGCCACCAGGCAACCAAGAATCACCAAATACTTGAGAAAGTGTGCAACAAGACAGAAAAAGATCAAAATAAACAGGCAGATAGTTTGATTTTATTATAGAAAAAAACCCAGCTCATTCAGAATGCAGAAGAGAACTTCAAAATTGTTTACTGAAAAGATCTAATACTCAGAAATTTGAGGAAAACTGTATCCTCAAAACAAGAAGATGCTAGGAAAAAACAGAAGAACATTTTTTAAAACTTCAATAGAAAAGTTAGTCAAGGAACCCCCCAAGTACATAGGAAAACAAGTACAGGAAATAGTAGATAAAAGCTATGACATATAGAGGATTGGCTAACTAAGTTTAATGTCTGATTATTAAGACTTTCAGAAATGAAAATTAGGAAAAAAAGAGGCAAAATAATCAAAGTAATAATATGCCTTGGACTAAATATCTGTGTCATCCTTTCTTAAATTCGTATGTTTGAAGTGTAAATCCCCAGTGTATTTGAAAGTGAGCTCTTTGGGAGATAATTAGGTCATGAGGGTGGAATACTCATGAATGAAATCAGTGCCTTTATAGTAATAGTGAAGTTGCTCAGTCGTGTCTGACGCTTTGCGACCCCATGGACTGTAGCCTATCAGACTTCTCCGTCCATGGGATTTTTCAGGCAAGAGTACTGGAGTGGGTTGCCATTTCCTTCTCCAGGGGATCTTCCCAACCCAGGGATAGAACCCAGGTCTCCTGCATTGTAGGCAGATGCTTTACCCTCTGAGCCAGGAAATCAGAGCTTTCTCTGCTCTTGGCCATGTGATGATATAACCAGAAGACAGCTATCTGCAAACCAGAAAGAGGACCCTGACCATAACGTGCCATGTTGCCACCCTGGTCCTGGACTTACCAGCCTCCAAAACTGTCATAAATAAATTGCTGCTATTTAAGCCACTCCATCAGTGGTACTTTTGGGCATAGCAGCCCAAACTAAGGTGTAATAAAAATGAATAAGAATCTGAGTTAATATTAATCTATCCTGCAGGAAAAATAATTGTGTGGAAAAATAAAAATTAGCAGCACAGGTATATTATTTAGCTGTAGAAAGATAACTACGAGGATTCAAAGTAGTAATGATTAAATGTTGCCTCTGGAAGGCAATGGCAACCCACTCCAGTGTTCTTGCCTGGAGAATCCCAGGGACGGCGGAGCCTGGTGAGCTGCCGTCTATGTGGTCGCACAGAGCTGGACACGACTGAAGTGACTTAGCAGCAGCAGCAGCTGGTGAGTCAGATAGAGCAGGGGAAGTGGAGAGAGGGGACTGATGCCTTTTATTATGTTCTTGTTATTAACTTTTAACTATATGTGTTTATATTACTTGATAAATAGAAACAAAGCTATGAATCTTAAATATAATTGAATTTTATTCCATTTTGAAATGCCGTGTTTGGAAAATGGAAGGGATAATCCATTCTGCAACCTTTCTTCAGTTTGGAAACATCTATTCTTAGGTATTTAAACGTCCTAGGAAATTAACAGTCCATCATTTCCCTGAAGTTGATTTAAAGGATGCTGAAAGCACTTCAGATTCCTAAACTGGGAGGGAAAAAGGAGTGGTGGTGGTCTGCTTGTTGTTCTTGTATGAAAGAAGGGAAACATTCAGAAAGGAGCTGTGAAAGGAGACAGACCTTGACTGATGTGATAATGGATAAAGGTGCCCGGGAAATTCAATACCTGAGCTATTGATACTTTATTTCCACAAAGCAGCTGGGGATCTATCATATTTAGAGCTATAGTATGTTTGGGTATCTTTGAACATTACAATGTTGAAAACTCCACATATGCTTTACCATATCTCATCTTTGCTTCAAGCTTTTCCTGATCTCAGTCCCACTTAAAAGTGAAGATAAAAACCAAAAAAAAAGAAAAACACACAAAACACAAAAAACAAACCTTTCATCATGATGCAAGTCTAACTGAAAGTCATCAGTGCAGGGTTATACTCATGGAAATGTACCCACATTAAAGTGGTGGTCTGTAGATAAATAAAGCGTACTTTTGGTTGTATAATATATAAAGCAAGGAACAGAAAGCCACTTTGAGGAGCTCTGGAAGTGCACGAGTCATGAGGAAGCCATGGAGGATGATCAGAGCAGTAGCAGGCCACGTGGGGAGGAACCCTGGAGGCCAAAGGCCCCAGTGATCTCACTGCCTGGCACCAAGCATGACCTCAATTCCTGATCCTCCACAGGTGACCGCCACCTTCTCAGCTGTCTTCCTTGTCTATGGGAGTATCTCTGCTCTCAGAATCTAACGTGGAACTTTCTGGATGAAGACCTTCTGTGAGCTGTACTTCTCGGTTTTTCCCGAGAAGAGAAGAGAATGGAGAGAGGGTGGTGATGATGCAGGATTAATGACAGATGTGAAGTAAAGGAGGCAGGTGAAATAACGAATTACATTTATACTAAGGTACTAATTTGAAGTATAATTAATTTTCTCGGAGAGATAGGATACTTGTATACATAAAAAGGGAAGCCTGGTGTGCTGCAGTTCATGGCGTTGCCGAGTCTGACACAACTGAGCGACTGAACAACAAACAACAATACATAAAAAGAATGAACTGGAAGTTCTGGAAATTAAAATTTAGTTTTCTGAAGTTTAAAAACGAAGAGATGGAAAAGTAAAAGCTGCAAGAATGAACTAGTAGTCTGCCTAATAAAATGGTGAATCAGACACAGGTTACTTTCACTCTTTCTTGAACTCACACTTAAAACAACATTGAAGGCCATTGAGAAAATGCATGATCTTACAGAGTGAGAGAGAAGACAAAGGTAACAAAATGAACGATGTCTAAGAAAGCTGTATCTCAAACCTCTGGCAGGAAATGGACAAGCATTCTGCAGGGCAGGACCCGCCATGTACTGCTAGAATAGGAGGTGAAAGTGGGGCAAAACCATGGGGGTGGCTGGCAAGTCTGTCTGAGAGGTGGTTAAATCTCTAGAGACCATCTCTGGCCGCTTGATTTCAGATGACTATCTTTTCTCCACTCTTGAAGGATAATTCTCTAAAAAGGAAAACAGGGTACCTAGACTCAAACCAGGGTAGGGGCAATAATGAAAAACAGGGTAAATAAATGAATTCTGACAAAGTGAACACTGAAAACTCCATCTGTCTTTGCCCACATGGCTCTCATATTCTCTAGCAATTTAAGCAAGACCTAAAGATACTAACATAGGGAGACTTCCCAAAAGAAGGACCTATCCACTCCTCTCAAAGTGAAAGGGACAAATCCAGCCTTCTGCTACATCCTCCAATCAGCGCTCTCTGCATTTGAACACACAACCTACCTACTATCACTGGATATATGAGAAAACCCTTTAACATGAAAACAGGGACTTACTTTAAAAAAAACTGGAGGAAAGAGAAACTATACAGGAAGTACAAAAAAGATTTTATACAAAAAAAAGATATTATAAAAATTTTTTTAAAAGAAATCTTTTTAAAACTATTAAAATCCTCAGATAGTTGATAGTCACTCAGTGGGGTCCAACTCTTTGCGGCCCATGGACCTCTCCAGGAAAAAATACTAGAGTGGGTTGCCATTCCCTTCTCCACGGGATCTTTATGACCCAGGGATCAAACCTGGGTCTCCTGCATTGCAGGAAGGTTCTTTACTGTCTGAAGCACGAGGGAAGCCTCAAGGCTGCCAGGCTCCTCTGTCTGTGGAATTCTTCGGGCAAGAATACTGGAGTGAGTTGCCATTCCCTTCTCCAGGTGGATCTTCCAGACACAGGGATTGAACCCCAGTCTCCTGCGTTGCAGGCAGATTCTTTACCACCTGGGTCACCAGGGAAGCCCTCAGAGGATTAAGCTTAACTACTAAAATTTCAATCACAAAATAACAACCAAATGTTATAAAAAGAGGCAGTGACGTTAGGAGAATAAAAGCGGTTCTTACAGATTAAAAGTGTATTAGCAAAACAAACAAAAAAACCAACCAAATCAACCAGCCAATTAAAACTGCCCTCCCCTGCAAAAAAATAAAAGACGCTCTAATACAAAGAATGAAAGATAAAATTTAGAAACATTCCCAGAAATAAATGCAAATAGAAAATAGGAAACGCGTTCCTTAAAAAGATCATGGAAAGGGGAAAATTCATAAACAGAGTAATCTGTGAATATTTTCCAAGAATCAAAGCCTGAGTTTTCAGATTAAAAAGCCCCACCAGATTTAAATACAAGAACATTTTTAAAGGTTTAGAGATGGGGAAATTGACCTTATATAAAGAAACAAATTAAAATGGCTTTAACCACTTTTCAATAGCTATACCCTTGAACACCTTCAAAAATGGGGGGAATCATTTCCAACTCAGAATTTGTTTGCCCAGCTAATTTAACATTTAAGTTTAACAGACTGAAGTCATTTAAAGATGTTTTATTTCTCCAAGACTTTACATCTCACACAATCTTTTTCAAGAAATTACTGGTGGGTATGCTTCAATGGCACCCCACTCCAGTACTGTTGCCTGGAAAATCCCATGGATGGAGAAGCCTGGTGGGCTGCAGTCCATGGGGTCTCTAAGAGTCAGACATGACTGAGTGACTTGACTTTCACTTTTCACTTTCATGCACTGGAGAAGGAAATGGCAACCCACTCCAGTGTTCTTGCCTGGAGAATCCCAGGGACAGGGGAGCTGATGGGCTGCCGTCTGTGGGGTCGCACAGAGTCGGACACAACTGAAGCCGCTTAGCAGCAGCCACAGCATGCCTCACAAAAGCAAATAAGTAAATGAAGAATGATGTAGATCACAATCCAGAAAATAGGGGAATCAACTCAAGAGACAAAGAGGAGGATCCTGAGATAACTTCCAGAGCAGGTCAGAAGGCCCCAGGAGAGAAAATCTGTCAAGTGAAAGTGACATAAATGCAGAAAAGCATTTGGCAATATTCAACACTCATTCATGATTTTGTGAAATGTTCAAATATATCAAGAAAAGATTTAGATAATTCACAGAGAATCTGAGGTTTATAAGTACACTGAAATAAAGCCAACTTAAAACCCCAAAGGAAAAAAGTTGTGTATAAAGGATGAGTAGAAAGATTACACAATGTAGTTTTAGTGTAAATAACATGCATATCTTCATAATTATAAAATCATTGAATACTAAGCTAATGAATGATACAACTATACTGAGAGAGTAAAGGTTTGAATGCAGCGAATTCTATCAAAATTAAAATTATTCCTTGAGAGCTACTGTATACATGGAGCACAGGGAACTCAATGTTGTGTCCAGCCTGGATGGGAGAGGAGTTAGGGGGAGAGTGGATACATGTATACTTATGGCTGCGTCCCTTCCCTGTTCACCTGAAACTATCACATCATTGTGAACTGGCTATACCATAATATAAATAAAAAGTTAAAAAAAATTGTTCCTTGAAATTTTGTTCACTGAAAGACGCTGTTAAGAAAATGAGAGAACAAGGCAAAGCTGAGACTTGTGGTCAGACTATAAAGAGAATTATTACAATTTAAAACTAGAAAGACAAACAACCAAATTTTTTAAATGGGCAAATATTTGAATAGATTTTTTATAAAATACATATAATGAAATATACTTAGGATATATCCTAAGTATATTTCATTATACATAATTATATGTATCTAAATATATAAAATTACATAAAGCACATGAAAAGATGCTCAACATCACTGGTCATTAAAGATATATAAATTAAAATCATAATGAGATAGCTGGGTTTGCTTGCTTTAGAATTTTATATAAATAGAATCCTACAATATGTAGTCTTTTGCACGTGGCTTTTTTCAGTTAGTATAGTATTTTAGTGATTTATCCATACTGGTGCATCTACTGAAAAGAATGTGGCTTCAAACTCAGATCTATTTTCTCCAAATTCATTGTACATCCACAGTACATGATAAAAAGGGAAGAGGAAATTCCTCTTTTACAGTACATGATATTATATTCCCTTTTACAGTACATGATAAAAAGGGAAAGGAAATTGACCCTTCTGAAACAAAGTATTAGTGAATGTTAGAAAGTTACATGCATAAAATTTAAAAACATTCCAAACATAAGGATATAAAATAACACATTGATGACTAGCTGACAATTTTCTATATATTTATATCAATTTTTATACTTACCCTTATTATTGATGGTTTAACTTTCTGTAGTATGATGTAATCTCCTACCCACTATGAAGAAAGTTGAGAAATAGTCTAATCCTTGTTATGCCATTTTTTCCAAACAATGATTCTGATCATTTTTAAAGAAGGTGTTAAATTTTGAAATTCCTAATAATAGATATCCTGTTGGAAATTTTTAAAATAATTTAATACAATCATATTTTACACATCATTAAATTGCTATTTCTTTCTGTTTTATGCAGTATGAAGAATAAAAAAAAAGTTAAGATTATAACATAAAACTATGAGTGATTAGATGTACGTTCTCCTTAATCTGTCACGAATTTACAAAGATAGGTTAAAATATCTTATCTTGTAAAATAGATATATAAAGGAAAAAAAGAATCCCTTATAAAATAGCATCAACAAGTAAAAAGGCATAGACTAATTTCTGTCTGCATCACCTGTGACTATGTTTTATGTATTTTGATGATATTACTTTCTGTATAAAGATTCATAAAAGTTTTCACTATTCCAGACACTTGTTTACCAAACCCTTTAAATCTTGAATTCCACCTTGCCTGATGGCTAACAGCTAATGTATACTGAGTTCACACTCTAAGGTACTGTTTCAAAGGGTGCAGTACAATAAATACACGGACCACAGCCTTGTCTAACTCAGTGAAACTAAGCCACGCTGTGTGGGGCCACCCAAGACAGACGGGTCATGGTGGAGAGGTCTGACGGAATGTGGTCCACTGGAGAAGGGAATGGCAAACCACTTCAGTATTCTTGCCTTGAGAACCCCATGAACAGTATGAACAGGCAAAATGATAGAAAAGGTGGAAAGAGGGCAGACGAATAATGAATGAAATGATGAGAGGGTGTACATGTGCATTTGTCTCATTTCAACTGAGAGTATTAAAGCAATCATTAGCTTTGCTGTGTGAGGAAGCTAAGAAGGATAGCAATGTCAACAGCATTGCAGAGGTAAAAGAAATCTTAAGGCTCATTCATGTCAACCTCATTCTCTACACAAAGAAAGCTCAGAAGAGTGGTAGGGCTTGCCCAGTCTCAGGTACACAGGTCAGTTAAGTTCAGTTCAGTCGCTCAGTCGTGTCCGACTCTTTGAGACCCCATGAATCGCAGCACGCCAGGCCTCCCTGTCCATCACCAACTCCCGGAGTTCACTCAGACTCACGTCCATCGAGTCAGTGATGCCATCCAGCCATCTCATCCTCTGTCATCCCCTTTTCCTCCTGTCCCCAATCCCTCCCAGCATCAGAGTCTTTTCCAATGAGTCAACTCTTCGCATGAGGTGGCCAAAGTACTGGAGTTTCAACTTTAGCATCATTCCTTCCAAAGAAATCCCAGGGCTGATCTCCTTCAGAATGGACTGGTTGGATCTCCTTGCAGTCCAAGGGACTCTCAAGAGTCTTCTCCAACACCACAGTTCAAAAGCATCAATTCTTCGGCGC
>NW_011495070.1:8001705-8035122 GCF_000754665.1 Bison bison bison
TTTCATGGCTGCAGTCACCATCTGCAGTGATTTTGGAGCCCAGAAAAATAAAGTCTGACACTGTTTACACTGTTTCCCCATCTATTTCCCATGAAGTGATGGGACCAGATGCCATGATCTTCGTTTTCTGAATGTTGAGCTTTAAGCCAACTTTTTCACTCTCCACTTTCACTTTCATCAAGAGGCTTTTTAGATCCTCTTCACTTTCTGCCATAAGGGTGATGTCATCTGCACATCTGAGGTTATTGATATTTCTCCCGGCAATCTTGATTCCAGCTTGTGCTTCTTCCAGTCCAGCGTTTCTCATGATGTACTCTGCATATAAGTTAAGTCATCACAACTAAAAATTGATTGTTTTGACTCTGAAGTCTTTGCTCTTTCTACCCCACCAAGATGCTAAGTCAATTATAAATAACATTGTTTTTGAAAATGATGAAAAACTTAGGAATGATTAAAAATCAAATGATGCTAAAGTTTTGTTCATTTGGTAAACAGTGATCTGAAAAAGAATGCTGCTACATTTAAATTCAATAATAGAGGCATTTTATTTTTGAAATATTCTTTTATAATTCTGAATATTAAACTAAAATACTGAATTTTACTATAATTTTCAAAACACCTTTTTAAGTTTCATTATTTAAATTATACAGCTGAGCAGAGTAAGGCATAGGAGTTTACATAGGCTGGATTTTTCTAACCATGATAGATAACCTGGATCTTGTAAAGTTGATTGCTGTTCATAACAAATACTTCTGTCATAAGATGAATTGTGTTTAGACAATTTTGATAGCCTCTCATGTTCTCATCATTCCTTTTCTAAATAATATAAGCTCATGAAACCTTGTGTATTACACAACTACATTTCAAAACACTTACTTTGAAATATTGTTCTCTTCCAGGGTATGATGACTGTATACCCACATGCTGGAAAAGAGAAGGTTTATATCGAATACGAATATGCTTATTTCGTTCTATACATTTTTCCTGTAAGAGAAACAACAATCTTGTGTAAAAATCCAAATACTCATTTTTATTGCATTTACTGGTGGCAGAACCTTTTATTAGTTTTTGCCTGGATTCTATATTGCTATTTTAAAATTTAAACAAAACATTTAAATTCTTAGCTTTTTCTTTGTAAGAATAATGGAACAAAGAAATCGAGATACAAAAGCATGTATTTTCTTTCATGAACTCTATTAGTTCACTAGAAAATCAGGCTTGCTTGCTCATTCTTGTCCAACTCTTTGTGATCCCGCAGACTATAGCCTGCCAGGCTCCTCTGTCCATGAAATTTTCCAGGCAAGAATAGTGGAGTGGATTGCCATTTCCTACTCCAGGGGATCTCCCCAACCCAGGAATGGAACCAAAGTCTCCTGTGCGTCGCCTACGTTATAGGCAGATTCTTTACCACTGAGTCATCTGGAAAGCTCAGAAAATCAGGCTTCTATTGTGCGAACTATAATTTTCCTCTCCTCTCTATTCCAGTAATATAAACTTTCCAATATTTTCCCATCTATCCATTTCTCTTGGTCTACATTATTCTCTCCCCGTTTTTTAATTTCAAAACTAAATTACTCCCTCTTCAATTTCTCCTTAAAATGTATATGATTAAAAAAAACAGTATTGCACTTCATGGAAAAAGATTTGGATAATCGTCTCAAAAATAAAAATAAGAAAGATGGCCTGTGACATTATCACCCCTATTAAAAACAAGCATTTGAGGAGATGTGGTACACATATACAATGGAATATGACTCAGGCATAAAAAATGAAATAAAGCCATTTGCAACAACATGGATGGACCTAGAGATTATCACACCAAGGAAGAAAGTCAGACAGAGAAAGAAGAACGTCATATGCGATTACTTATATCTGGAATCTAAAATATGCCACAAATGAACGTATCTACAAACAGAAACAAACTCAGTAGACATGGATAACAGACCTGTGGTTGCCAAGAGGGAGACGGGGTGGGGAAGGGATGCGCTGGGAGTTTGGGGTTAGCAGATGCAAACTATTATATATTTAATGGATAAGCAACAAGGTCCCACTGTATATAGTACATGGAACTATATTCAACATCCTTTAAGAAACCATAATGAAAAAAGAATATGAAAAAGAATGTATATATATATGTATAACTGAATCATTCTGCTGTACAGTAGAAATTAATACAGCATTGTAAATCAACTATACATCAATAAAATAGTTTAAAAATTATGATTGCTATCATTATTTATGTAATGTATACATATAAAATTCATTAAAATACACCTCAAATTTATGTGCATAATAATGTTAAACAGCAGGCTTAAATTCATTTCTACTGATGTTAACATGTAGGAAAATACTGTATTAAAATTGTTTTTAAAACTGTAAAGTCATTAAATAATGTACAGTTAATTTGAAACTAAAGTTCAGATAAAGTTAGTTGAGGGCTTAAAATATAGGAAATATAGTAATACCTTTAATCTATTAATAAAAGTTTCAGTAGGATGGTATTATCAAATTCTTGCTTGCCCAAAATAACCACTCAAATAACTTGTTGATGAAGCAAAGCTGAGTTCATTGCTTACTGCAGTAAGGGAGAAAATACCTTGATAAGAGTCCGTTCAAGTCTTGTGCCTATTTTTCAACTAGATTATTTTCCTGTTGTTGAGTTTTGAAAATTCTCTATATAGTCTGAATACAAGTCTTTGTTAGATATGGAATTTACAAATATCTTTTCCTATCCTGTGGTGCCTTCTCTTAACAGTAAATTTTGCAACACAAAAGGTTTTAATTTTAACGAAGTCCAATTTATCAACTTTTAAAAATGGATCAAGCATTCTGTGTCATGTCTAAGAATTCTTCACCTAATCCTGGGTCCTAAAGATTTTTTCCCCATGTTTTCTTCTAAAAATTTTGTAGTCTTATCTTTTATACTTAGGTGATATACTTTGACATAATATTTGTAACAGGTATATGTTTACGTCAATTCTTTTTTAAAATATATATAAATATCCAGTTAAAAAAATCGATGCACTAAAATTTGTAAACAAAATTTAGGTAATTACATCAGAGAGATAGTATTTTCCTAAAAATACAAAGTAAAGAAATACTCACAAGAGCTTCTCCTGGGGTACACATCTTTACCAGAAAAATGTCCCCCAAGAGCAAATCTATGGGTTTATCTTTGTAGAACATTAAAAAAAAACGTACAAAGTCAGTTAAATCTTCAGATTTAAATAGCTTTCCTATGGAGAAAAAATAAACAAAGCCCAATAACTCTTCAGTGTTTATACCACATATCAAAACATAACCCTTATATATAGTTATTCATCCCATTAACATGGGAAAGAGTACAAAAATATTAAAAATTAAATACATCTATTCCTTGCAAAGCTTAAAGCATTAATGAAGTTGGAGGATGATGAAGCAAAATCATACATCTGCTTCAGTATTAAGAATTACCACTTTTGGTGGGACAAGTAAGAAGCAAGTTTAGAATCGTGAATACTCTCAGGAAATTAACTTTGATAACTAAGGAGGCTCAACTGTTTAAACCACTTGCAAGATATATCAATAAAATGGAAAGTTTAGGACCTGTAACATTTCACTTAGTTTTTCAGATATATAGAACTTTATCAACATACTACATTTTCTACTTTTAGTGCTTAATTTTGAATAAAATAGAGTATTATTTCAATATTTGAACATTATTTTATAAGAATGTTTTTTTTTGTATTTATGATTTTTAAAGATTTACTGTATTTTAAAGTATGATTTCACTACATCTAATTATATATTTCTAACATATTGCATCTTTAACTTGAAAATAAAGCTGAAGGTATAAGATTCAGGTAAATTTTGACCTTAAACAGTATAAAACACATCTAGCCACCTAATAAATATGATAGTAGGATGTAGGCATTTCATTTTTCACTAGGACTTGAGTCTATATGGGTCATTTGATCAAGTATATGGTTGTATTTGAATTTTAGGCACCTATGTATATAGTAATCAAAACAAGTGATTTAATGATAGAAATAGTTGATTTAATATGTTTTCTTTATCTGCTGCCAGATTCTGAAAATTCTATTTAGCAAGCTCATATTTTTAGAAAATACTGAAAAACAGAATTGTTATTATGATAAAGAAAATGAAGCCTTTATAGATTTAAGCTTAAATAAGAATTCAGTATCATATATACAGTGTTTCTTGCTCAATGTGCTCTTGTGAATACTCTCTATCCTTCTACTACCTGACTTTTCTGAGAAAAGCAAAAAGAATTTAAAATCCTCAAAGTAATAACCAACAAAATTCTCTCTTCAAGCTTTCAGTGGGTATTACTGTCACCTACAATTTTTCTTTTTATTGTAACCAAAGCTGAGGAAAAAAACAAACTTTCAGAGTTTTAAAACTGGATTCCACACCACTTTACAGAAAGTTTGGGTCAGTATATGAAGTGGTATATAAGGAAGGATAGACGGATTTTACTAGCAATCAGAGAAATGCTTTATTCTCCTCCCGATGGCAAACACAAATTTTGATGGATAAAATCAAATGTTATCAAGTATATGGGGAAGCAGGAACTCAGATGCACTGCATATGAGAGTATATTCTACACAGTCAACCTGCAGAGCAATCTGGCAGTACTTGTGAGACCTGGCTATGTTTACCCCAGTGATCCCATCCCAGGGTGCATATGTATCACTCCATTTCTTTGTGGCAGCAGACAGCTGGGGCAGTCAAGGTCCACCACTCTGGGAATGGACAAGTCAAATAGATTATTATGCAACAGTAAAGAAAATGAACATAAAGCAACATACTGCTGCTGCTGCTGCTAAGTCGCTTCAGTCGTGTCCGACTTTGTGCGACCCCATAGACGGCAGCCCACCAGGCTCCCTCGTCCCTGGGATTCTCCAGGCAAGAACACTGGAGTGGGTTGCCATTTCCTTCTCCAATGCATGAAAGTGAAACGTGAAAGTGAAGTCGCTCAGTCGTGTCCAACTCTTAGCAACCCCATGGACTGCAGCCCACCAGGCTCCTCCATCCGTGGGATTTTCCAGGCAAGAGTACTGGAGTGGGGTGCCATTGAAGCATACCCACCAGTAATTGCCTTCTCCAAAAGCAACATACAGACAGCTATAAAATCTAGTTTTGTCGACAAAAACATAAGGAACAGAAATATGTTTATCAAATCACCATTTATGTAAATTTTAAACAAGTACGAACACAATGAACACCAAATCTTGCATGGTATCTGGTATTTATATGCATAATCTGACTGAAATATATTGAGTGCAAACCTATCATGAGAGTGGGTAGAAGTAGGGGGGTGGGCTTTAAACAAAAGAATAAAAAAGGGCTCCTGCTTGTAAACAAAGATGATATGCAATATGAAGTGAGTTAGGTAACTTGGCCTTCTGCAGTGAAGGTTAAATAAAAGAAAACAGGATAGAAGGATGGAAGGAAAAAATGGAAGGAAGCAAAAGGAAGGTCTATAAAAGAATTATAAAAACAATACATCATGGGCACAATTTTAGGAACTTTTCTGTGCTAGGTATAATTCATATGTTTTTACATTTTTTAAGCATGTTAGCTTCAGCATACTAGAAATTGAAAGGACTTCAGAGTACAATAGTCCTGTTAAAATTCCTTCCTCTATAACTTTAATTTTTTGAGTTTCAATATTTTTCTATGTAAAACAGAAGTACATCTTAGTCACTGTGCTAATATGTGTCAGACTCAGAGCTAGCATTAATAAGTAGTAGCTGCCTTATGTTTTTATAACATGTGAATATATGTCAATCTGCTTATTTATACTGTTTATCTACAAAAAATTTGGCTTAAAAACACATTTTCTGAAATTCAGATCTTTGATCTAGTTTTTCTGCTAAACTAATAGTATCTTTACAGAAATTATTCCATTCCTTTTCATTGAGTAACAATCTCTTTGATAAGTTCTTAAAAACTTTTAAGATTATTATGTACTAAATTGACCCCACAAAAATAGATCCACTGCTTACCTATAAATCCAAGAACTGAAAACTCAATATAAAGCCAATTATTTGAAGTGATGTTATGTACAAAATCTGTGATTTTTGTAAGGTACATCTTGTTAGCTAAGATATCATCTTCCAGCTTAAAAAAAACAACAGGCGTTAGTAACCTTTGATGCTTCCCTGGAACAAATTAGCTTGAAAATTGAAAATACAATAGAATACACTGAAAAAAAAATTTTTATGATGTAGTAGATTGATTTTTAGCTCAATTCATGTTGAGGTTATTTCCTGTTAGTCAATTTTCATTTTCTAATTCTGAGACCAGAGATAATCAGTTTCTTTCCTAAATACTAGTAAGTAACATTCGATCTAAATCCTCTTCAGAAGAGGCTATTCATCTGGGTTCATTTTCACTCTCACAACTAATTAGTTTCTTGGTTAAGACTAACTGGTTTTATGCTTAGTTGATAAGTGCCCTGTTCTAGTGCCAAATACTGTGTTTGGCAAAGCAGTGACAAAAGGGAGGGGGCACTCTCGGCCCCACTAGCTGGTTAGAAGTATGGTGCCAATAAGCATAGATCTCCATGAGGGGGTGAGGTGGAAAGGAACTTAGAATTTCCTTTTTAAGTTTAATGTGTATTATGTGGAATCTATAGATGAAGAGGGGTTCCTAAATGATTTGGGAAGATGCGCAAGTCCTCAGGCACAACACCAGGGCACACGATAGAATCGTGCTCTTCCAAAAGGGGATGAGTACATTGGCTGCATCTCATGTCTCTATTACATTGCCTCTAACTAGGAATCGAAAGGGATTTTGGTTTTTTACAGTAAAAAGAGAAGGCCTGGCTTCAGGTCTTTTTCAAATTCTCTCTCCATTCTCCAGTGATAGTCTGCAAACTCCTGTCGCAACTGTGCACCCTCTCATGTGTGGTATATGCTTACTGTTGGGAAATGTGATATTATTATTTAACACCATGCAGGAATTTAGGAGGTACAGATTATATATAGTTGATTTATTTCACAAACACATAAGGCACTGTAGAGCTGTGTTACTCATAAAATGGGGCAACACAGAATAGCAATGATAAGTGTGTATATATATATATATATAATGTCTAACATAAGTGCCCAAAATATGTGTGCTTAATCTTATATACTTGTGAGTAGAAAAAACGTAAGTCATATAATTTATTTTTTTGCTAATTTGAGATTTTTTTCAGTTTGTTTCATGTAATTATAATTTCCTCTGTTAACAGTGACCCAGAAAGAAGACTGACACAGAATCAATGTTAAGCTTCCTTTTGGCATTTTAATATAATGGATATTTTCCACTTTTAAAGTACAGAGTCAAGTGGAAGGCTACAATGAGGAAGGAAGTAACTGAAGGAGAGAAGCAGGATATAATACTTCTACTTTCAATTATGTATCTAAATAAGGTCTTACCTGTAAATAATACATAGCTTTGGGCTGGGCATACAGCATCAAAAAACAAAAATCTAATACTTGTTTGATTCTCCAACTAGAGATAAATAATAAAATTTGTTAACATTTTTCAATTTAATTTTTATTTATAAGCATATCTCAGTAATTAAAAACAAACTTTTTTTACACTTTACTCACAGAAAATACTATCTACGTTAAGTGAAACTGAATATCTTGTACTAAAGTTATACTAAAAGGTTTCCCAACTTTATTCAGGGGACAGTGTCTGCCATTGCTAAGCCAGGATAAGCATAATCTACTTATTTTATGTTTTGGTTAGTCAAATTACCATCTCTATAATAAAGTTAATATTCTTCCTGATCTTAGGTCTTGTTTAAATAGAAGTATGAAGAACCATTATACTAATTTAATACTAAACCACATACTAGCTGGGCTTCCCTAGTCGCTCAGCAGTAAAGAATCTGCCTGCGAGTGCAGGAGATGCAGGTTCAATCCTTGGGCTGAGAAGATCCCCTTGGAGGAGGAAATGACAAAACACTCTGATATTCCTGCCAGAAAAATCCCAGGAACAGAGGACCCTCATGGGCTACAGTCCATGGGGTCGCAGAGTCGGACATGACTTAGCGACTAAACAACAACAGATACTAGGCCAGGTCCTGAAGCTCCGGAGAGCAATACACAGCGTGGTTCTTGCCCTTCTGGGTCTCATAATCTAGCATGAAAGATAGAAAAATCATAAACCGAGAGCCATTAGACAAGTACTACATAAAGATATTGACAATGATGACTTATAATAAGATGGGAGGGCAGAGCAGCAGGAAGTAGAACATTCACTGTGGAGGAGCAGTCCTGCAAAGGCATGGATTGTGAAGGAGCATGCCGCCTCCGAGAACACTGTGAGCTGATGGAAAGGAAGTGGAGGATAGTGAGATCAGCGAGGACCTGCTCATGAAGGGTCTTTCATGACATGCAGGAAACTTTATATATCTTGTATGAAAAAGGATTCTTCTGGCTACAATATGGAGAATGAACTGGAGGCAAGGCTAGGCTAGGATTAGTGAAGTGAAGTCGCTCAGTCGTGTCCGACTTTTTGCCACCCAATGGACTGTAGCCTAACAGGCTCCTCTGTCCATAGGATTTTCCAGGCTAGGATTAAGGGAAGCCAATAGATCTCCAGTGGTCTGAACTAAGCCCAAGGCAGAGGACTGGGGATGAGAGGGATAATGTAGAGAGAGAATCTAAAAATGAAATGATGATGGAGTCACAAAGGGCAGAAGGAAAACAAGGATCTAGAATGTCTCCCAGTTTTAAGACTCTAAGAACTGAGTAAAATGTGGGTCATTAAAAGCAAAACAAAATCCTTAAAAGATACCTAGATTTGGACATACCATTTATTACTTAAAAAAAGAACCCAGTGACAATAAGCTTCCTGGATAAGACCTTTTTCTGAATCTTAATGTCTTTTGCTCTACTGAGTTTTGAGGAACCAAATTATTATACTTCTTGTAAAACATACCACATTTATAATCTAACAGTAGCAAACCTTTGTATGTGTATAGAGCTTTTTATTTTTTTAGAATTCTTTCATAAACACGACTGTATTTTATTTTCACAATGACTTTCCCATATACATAATGTGGATTTTATTATACATACTAGAAAGTTGAGGAAGTTAAGGAAAAAAGGCTAAATTACCTGCCTCGGATAATCAGCAAATAGAAAAGCTGGGGTATTAATAGAATCTAGGTGCCAGCCAACAGAAGCTGGCTCCAGCATACCGCTGGAGCATCAAATACTAACTACTATATGCTAAGTCTAACATTTTATCAGATGAAGCCAGTTATTTAAGGATACTACTTTTCAATATATCATACCTCTCTAATTTTTCTGAGTCGTCAGTTGATCGGGCAGCATGTGATATGTTTGGATAAAAATAAGCAGGTATTGAAATGACTTCTAAGGATCCAGATGTCACCTGCCTTCTGAATCTATAAACAGAAGTGGAGGAGTATAATTGAATTTGATTTACCAAAATCACACAATTAAAAATAAGTTCCTTATGTATATCCATATAGTATTTTGATCTTAATTACTTCATGATATACCTTAGAGTGACATCATAAAATGAATACTTTTTTAAGCCAAAATATTTCTTTTCTAAGTCAATGACACATGTAAAAAATTACAATGTACAATGTAAAATTAATTTCCTCTTATAAAAATTATAAGTATGTTGAATTTTTCAAGTTTTCAATCAGATATGCACTCTAACAGATGCAAGTTAATTGACTAGTTAGCACAGTATAGTAACTGAAAAATAGCAAAAACGTTAGAAGATTTAAATTCATAATTTTAGTTTAATAAGGGTCCTACCAAATAGCAATGTGGCTCCTGAAATCAGACTGTCATAGAAAGGATTCAGTGTGACTCTTGTCCACAATTCTTTGGAGGAGTATTTTTTAGACTCTTTATTTTTAAAAGTTAATATTTATAGACCAACAAGGACATCATTAAAATGCATAAAATACTGCTCCAAAAGCTGTACTATAAATCTTGTACCATCAAGGTAAATAATGAGAGACCAGGTAGAGCATTTTAAATGGTTTTCCATAAGAGAAAAATTATGTGACTTTAAATGAGATTTAAATCTAGGCATGACATTATTTATTAAAATGGAAGCAGGACAGAGTTTACATGCATGATTTGAACTCAGTGCAAAATAGGCAGCCCTTGCTTTGAATTTCAGTTACTACATTTTAATTAAATAATGTACATTTTCCCCAACACTTTTCAAATGTGAGTCTTCATGGAATATTAGCTGAATATAGTATAAAGTAGAAACTTCACTTCCCGACTCCTCAGTTCATAAATCACTACATAAATAAGAGATGCACGTCATCTCGTCACTTCTTTCCAAGTCTGCTGGTGACTGGTCACCATGCATCTGTTTTTCAGGTCACTGATAGCCAGCAAAACATGCGATTGCGTTGCTTCCTTGTCTCCCAGTAATAAACAAACCCACGTGACACTGAAGAAAATAACCAAAAGAGGGGACTGGCTAATAGATGAAAGTGCAGACAGTGATAACGCTGGAACTTTCTCTGGATGCAACTAAAAGACCACAGACACTGGGAATGTTGACACCTTCGCTCTCCAGAGACACCTGGGATGTGTTCCCACAACTGCTTAGTGAAGGTGAACTTGCCTGACATAAGGAAAATGCTTGTAGCAGAAAGGATATCCTGTAGGATATGATGCTGGCAAAAAACTTCACATTAAAGGAACCCTCAGAGATGGTTCATGACATTGAAAATGTAAGTGATAAAATGTAGGTACCTGATCCAAACTCAGAAGTATGACAATTTGTCAGGGCATAAAAAAATGTTCACTCTGAATTTTAAGTTATAGGACAGGAAAAAGGCAAACAATGCTTAAACTACTTTTAATAAATTTTCTAAATGAAATACTTTATTCTCAATGATTGCCATGTTTTATTTATTTTTTAATTGAAGTACAGTTGGTTTACAATATTATATTAGTTTCTGGTGTACAACACAGTGATTCAACATTTTTATAGATTATAGTCCATTTAAAATTATTACAAAATAATGGCTATATTTCCCTGTGCTGTACAGCATTTCCTTGTTGTTTATTTATTTTATACACAGCTGTTTGTGGCTCCATCTCCCTCCTCCCCTGTCCTTCCCCCAGTGTATCTGTGCATCTGTTTTGTTATGTGTGTGTTTATTTTTTAGATTCCACATGTAAGTGGTGGTAACAGGATATTGTCTTTCTCTGACTTATTTCATTAAGTGTAATACTCTCTAATCCATCCATATTGTTGCAAATGGCAGAATTTCATTCTTTTTTATGGCTGAGTAATATTCCATTTGTTGTGTTGTGTGCTCAGCCTTGTCCAACTCTTTGTGACCCCACGGACTGTAGCTCAACCAGCCTCCTCTGTCTATGGGATTTTCCAGGCAAGAATACTGGAGTGGGTTGCCATTTCCCACTCCACAGAGATCTTCTCGACCCAGGGATCAAACCTGCATCTCCTGCATTGGCAGGCAGATTCTTTATCCCTGAGCCACCTGGGAAGCCCGGTATTCCATTATATACATGTATCTCCCATCTTCTTCATCCATTCATCTCTTGCTGGGCACATAGGCTGCTTTCATATCTTGGCTTTTACAAACAAAGCTATGAACACTGGGATGCATGTTTCTCTTCGAATTAGTGTTACCATTTTCTTCAGATATATACCCAGCAGTGGAACTGCTGGATCATACAGCAGTTCTACTTTTAGTTTTGGGGGGACTTTCCATAGTTAGTGGCTGCATGAATTTACATTCCCACCAACAGTGCGCAAGCATTCCCTTTTCTCTACATCCTTCAAAAATATTATCTGTAGACTTTTTGATGATAGCCATTTTGACAGTCATGAGGTGATATTTCATTGTGATTTTGATTTGCATTTCTCTGATATTAGTGATGTTTTGCATTTTTCATGTCTCCACGTTTTAAATTACAGTGTACTAGATGAATATTAGCTTTACTATACTTTTCATTTTTCTACACATTTATAGCTGTCAGAAAGTATTAAACATTTTGACCAGTGTTTAAAGGTCATGAAACAATTGCTTGCGATTATGTAGTCATATCCACAGGAAATGTTTGTAAACCTGTGTATTCTTTCTAGCTGATTCTGTTAAGAATCGCTTATGAGGATATCAAACTAGCATGGATTAACGTCATTTTAGGATAACATGTTTTCTCTGAACAGTGGTTTATTATTCAGAATAAAGCAACTGAGAGGATAGCATGGGATATGAGGACATTTTACGGATTTGAGTATAACTCAACATTCTCCTGGGAAATCTTTGGGGAAAACTAGACATCCATGGTGTTTTATTTAATCTTGCTCAACTCTGTCTCCTTTTACACACATCAGCTCTTTCAAGCCTTCCATACTGTTCTCAAGTTTATATGCTGCCAGTTAACTCCTCATTCTCAACGTATGATCTTTACCTCTCTCATAGAGAAATGACAGACCTACCTTTAAGGAGGGGACTGTTTCACTTCACCTTCCCTGTCCAAACTAGTTTTGTCTTACTCTTTCACCCATTCTGATCTTTTTTTACTTAGTCCTGCCTATATCTCCATGTGTGCCTTGCACCAGTCCCCCGCAGTGCTTGCTCTATCAGCTTCCTCCCTCTTCACCTGAGCACACAGAAAAACACTCAAGTTGCTCCCGTCTCAAAACTCCCCAAACATGTCTCCCTCGAGCTAGTTTTAACTTTTCTCCCCATCAGTTAAGCTCATTTAGAAGAAACTAATTTTTGAAAATTTTATTATGAAAATTACCCAAAATATGCAAATCCCAAATCACCTAATTTCAATAACCATTAATTTTTTAACTTGTTCATCTATGCAGTCCACATTCTTTGCTTAAGAATTTTAAAACAAATCATAGATATCATATTTTACCCTTAAATTCTTCAGTGTAAAATTGTAAAAGGACATTTATTTATGTAATGACATGACAGTATCACATCTCACAAAACTAAGAGTAATTACTTAACATCACATAATACTCGGTGGATATTCACAAATCCCTAGCAGTTTAAGTACAGGGTCTAAAGGTGGGGGGTGGGGATGAGATCCTCTCATTATAATTGGTTATCTGATTATATTCTTTGCAGCCAAAGATGGAGAAGCTCTATACAGTCAACAAAAACAAGACCAGGAGCTGACTGTGGCTCAGATCATGAACTCCTCATTGCCAAATTCAGACTTAAATTGAAGAAAGTAGGGAAAACCACTAGACCATTCAGGTATGACCTAAATCAAATCCCTTACGATTATACAGTGGAAGTGACAAATAGATTTAAGGGCCTAGATTTGATAGATAGAGTGCCTGATGAACTATGGAATGAGGTTCGTGACATTGTACAGGAGACAGGGATCAAGACCATCCCCATGGAAAAGAAATTCAAAAAAGCAAAATGGATGTCTGGGGAGGCCTTACAAATAGCTGTGAAAAGAAGAGAAGTGAAAAGCAAAGGAGAAAAGCAAAGATATAAGCATCTGAATGCAGAGTTTCAAAGAATAGCAAGAAGAGATAAGAAAGCCTTCGTCAGCGATCAACGCAAAGAAATAGAGGAAAACAACAGAGTGGGAAGGACTAGAGATCTCTTCAAGAAAATTAGAGATACCAAAGGAACATTTCATGCAAAGATGGGCTCGATAAAGGACAGAAATGGTATGGACCTAACAGAAGCAGAAGATATTAAGAAGAGGTGGCAAGAATACACAGAAGAACTGTACAAAAAAGATCTTCACGACCCAGATAATCATGATGGTGTGATCACTCACCTAGAGCCAGACATCCTGGAATGTGAAGTCAAGTGGGCCTTAGAAAGCATCACTATGAAGAAAGCTAGTGGAGATGATGGAATTCCAGTTGAGCTATTTCAAATCCTGAGAGACGATACTGTGAAAGTGCTCCACTCCGTATGCCAGCAAATTTGGAAAACTCAGCAGTGGCCACAGAACTGGAAAAGGTCCATTTTCATTCCAATCCCAAAGAAAGGCAATGCCAAAGAATGCTCAAACTACCACACAATTGCACTCATCTCACACACTAGTAAAGTAATGCTCAAAATTCTCCAAGCCAGGCTTCAGCAATATGTGAACCGTGAACTTCCTGATGTTCAAGCTGGTTTCAGAAAAGGCAGAGGAACCAGAGATCAAATTGCCAATCATGGATCATGGAAAAAGCAAGAGAGTTCCAGAAAAACATCTATTTCTGCTTTATTGACTATGCCAAAGCCTTTGACTGTGTGGCTCACAATAAACTGTGGAAAATTCTGAAAGAGATGGGAATACCAAACCACCTGACCTGCCTCCTGAGAAATTTGTATGCAGGTCAAGAAGCAACAGTTAGAACTGGACATGGAACAATAGACTGGTTCCAAATAGGAAAAGGAGTAGGTCAAGGCTGTATATTGTCACCCTGCTTATTTAACTTATATGCAGAGTACATCATGAGAAACACTGGGCTGGAAGAAACACAAGCTGGAATCAAGATTGCTGGGAGAAATATCAATCACCTCAGATATGCAGATGACACCACGCTTATGGCAGAAAGTGAAGAGGAACTAAAAAGCCTCTTGATGAAAGTGAAAGAGGAGAGTGAAAAAGTTGGCTTAAAGCTCAACATTCAGAAATGAAGATCATGGTATCTGGTCCCACCACTTCATGGGAAATAGATGGGGAAACAGTGGAAACAGTGTCAGACTTTATTTTTTGGGGCTCCAAAATCACTGCAGATGGTGACTGGAGCCATGAAATTAAAAGACGCTTACTCCTTGGAAGGAAAGTGATGACCAACCTAGATAGCATATTCAAAAGCAGAGACATTACTTTGCCAACAAAGGTCCGTCTAGTCAAGGCTATGGTTTTTCCTGTGGTCATGTATGGATGTGAGAGTTGAACTGTGAAGAAGGCTGAGCGCTGAAGAATTGATGCTTTTGAACTGTGGTGTTGGAGAAGCTCTTGAGAGTCCCTTGGACTGCAAGGAGATCCAACGAGTCCATTCTGAAGGAGATCAGCCCTGGGATTTCTTTGGAAGGAATGATGCTAAAGCTGCAACTCCAGTACTTTGGCCACCTCATGCAAAGAGTTGACTCACTGGAAAAGACTCTGATGCTGTAGGATTGGGGGCAGGAGGAGAAGGGGACGACAGAGGATGAGATGGCTGGATGGCATCACTGACTCGATGGCCACGAGTCTGGGTGAACTCCGGGAGTTGGTGATGGACAGGGAGGCCTGGCATGCTGCAATTCATGGGGTCGCAAAGAGTCGGACACGAATGAGCAACTGAACTGAACTGAACTATTTCTTTTTTAAGCTTATTACCTAGACCAGTCACTTTAGTTTTTCTTTCTTTCTTTTCCCCCATGCAACTGTCATTTTGAAGGAAATGGGTCGGCTGTCCTAAAGAAGGTCCCACATCTTGAGGGTTTGCTCCAGATTACTTTCACCTCTCACTGTGTATACTCTAAACTGGAGCTTAGCTCCATAGGCTTGATTAAATTTGATGAGATAAAATTTATATTTTAAGGCAGGACAAGAAAATTTAAGCATAAAATTCTTTGTCCCAACCCTCTCCCCGAGTGCACCACGTGCCTCTGCATTCCGTACACATTAACCAGACTGCCTCAAAGATGGGAGTGCCAGCTAATCCATAAAGATCCATTTTTCCTCCCTTTCTTCTGGCGTAAATTTCTTAGAAGATTAGTATCCTTTCTCAACTCTGTAAGGGTTTGTAGTGACTTACTGCTCACTTTGTATGTGCTTACCTGGACTACGTATCTTTGGGGAACTTTAGGTAGACCATCACTCTGTCATTTTGATGTATGATCCTCTGTCTCAAAAATGTAACTGACTGTGCCTTTGACTTCTACCAGGGGGAAGAAACAGTCCTCAGAGCTTCTGAGAGTCTGTCTCCAGGGTTTTAATCTAAAATTATCTTTTTCCTTAACTTGTTAATTGAATTTTCATTGACAGATTCAAGGTCGTTTTGTTTTGTTTTGAGGTTGGTGACCAAGTACACCCTACAGTTATTTCTTGGCGCATTTCCTTTGCATCATAACAGAAGG
The DNA here is from genome assembly GCF_000754665.1 of Bison bison bison. NCBI lineage: Eukaryota > Metazoa > Chordata > Mammalia > Artiodactyla > Bovidae > Bison > Bison bison. The sequence continues at coordinate 8,017,799 of NW_011495070.1, forward strand.
CAAAATTGTCTGACTCTGTACCTTGCAGTGACACTGCCGCCAATTAGAGGGTCAGGGAGGGGAACTTGAGCCCTTCCTGCTATTGATAATTATTCCTCTGTTCTCAGCCCCCATTTCCCCACTCCCACTGTGCCAGATATTGTAGGGTGGGGGTCTGCAAGCCACCATTCCAACACCCCTTGCCTGCTCTTTCCAGGTAGTCCTACGGGAGGCAGTAAGGAAAGAGATTCTCCATATGACTGGTTTCTGGAGAAGTCTCCAGCAGCGGCCTGGAGCGCAGGGCCATGGCAGCGCTGGCAGGAGCGACAGAGCTGCGTCCCAGCATTGAGCACAGCACAGCAGCCCGCGCACACAACTGCAGACCTCGGGGTGCAACCCCATCTTCCTTTACATTTCTCCTGCCTCCTTCCTTCTTCTTTTTCTTCTCTCAGCTCTTGTAAACCTTTTTGGCTAATTTTATGATTTTATTTTTTATATTTATTAATTCGGCTGCACTGGGTCTTAGTCCCATCAGGGCATGTAGGATCTATTAACAGTTCCCTGAACAGGGATTGAACCTGGACTCCCTGCATTGGGAGCAAGGAGTCTTAGCCACTGGACCACCAGGGGAGTCCCTTGGCCAATTTTTTTGTATTAAATTGTCTCTATTTCCTCTCTCTGAACCACCAAGAGTTTCCCATTTGGCTGCTGACTAATACGTCTTCCTTGAAAGCTTCCCCTCCACCTGTCACTTCATGATATGCCTGAATTGCTTACGTTTCAAAATGGTGAGCTGCTAATTCTATTCATTCCCCAGTCACTGGCTGGAATTCTTTTAACTAGAATAAGTTGGCTTCATCCGCTAGAGCTATTTGGTGAGGGAAAAACGAAACAGAGCAAAGCGCTGCTGGCTGAAACAAACATGTCTGTTAGCCAGATTCAGCCTGAAGGCAACCCTAGCTTGTCACGCAAACAGCACACAGCCATAGCACCGATCATAAGGCTTTTCATGATCTCATTATGACCTGCCTCATCTCCATCAATCTTTCCTCCTTAATTCCAAACATCTACTACATTCAGGAGGTATCAGTACTTACAGTCCTTCCCCCACATGTATCATGCTCCCTCTTTGGCCCTTCTGCCTTCCCAAGCAATTCTATTTGCCAGGCATTCTCTTCTCCTTCTGTCTGCCCAAAACATGTCTGATTACACTTGGACTCAGTCCAGTTATTAAGTTCTTCAGGAAGTCCTTCTTGGTACCTGAACTTAGAGTTAAATCCTTCCTACCTGGTGTGCTCTCACATTGCCCTTCCCATTCCACTAGCTTCCTTGCTGGGACTTGCTTTTTTTTTTTCCTCACCAGTTGTATGGCCCACTTAAGCATAAGGATTTGGAAGGCTGGGTCCATTCCACAGCATCTTGCTTGATAACAAATTTCATATTGGTTCATAGCATGTGCTTGCATCTCCTGGGGTGCACGCAGCAGGAGATTCTAAGCAGAAGCTGTGAAAGTAACCTCATACAGTAAGGAACACAAGAACGCTTTAAAAATAATCCAGCAGGCTTCTCTCAGAGGCCATGGATTTCATGAAGAATAGATACTATAAAAATAATATCATGACAAATATGGACTTTAATGGGTAGATGATGTACAGAATTGGGGGGAAATTATAAGCTACATTTCATCACAGCATTGATAGAACTACACGTTTTTTCTGCACAGTTACACTCACTGAATAGAATAAGACACTAATAAAAACATGTAATTGGACAGAAAAATGAAAGAAGTTATTTTTAAATTTATCACATAGTACTTACTTTTTTGTAATCATGTCAACCACAGATTTTACATAATTTTCGTTACTCTAAAAATGAGAGAAATATTTTACTGAAATGAAGAAGCATGCCTCATAGTTCTACTAATGCATGTAAATCTAGTTTATGTGTGGAATGTTACTATGTCTTAATATTTCTAGTGTTTTTACTTTCTATGAAAGAATTAAAATATTCATGCATCTAAAAGATCGGACTGGAATACTGAAGACACTTTATTCTCCCTTTGTCATAATATGAAATATCACTATACACCAATTACAATTAGAAATTAGTACACAAAAACTTATGTATCTAAAACAGCTTTGTCCTAAAAATGGGATGGCTTATTTCAAAGAACTGCCCTTTTTTGAAAGTGTCTTCATTTTATGAGTATTGTACTACAAGAAGCTTACTTCAAAATCACACCACATTTTTCTAGATGGTATTTGTTGGCTTGATTCCCAAATTTTCTTCCATCAGCAAACTGTATCTACTCTGCTATGTTAGGTGACAGATTCATTTGTAAGTAGCTTTTGATGGCTTATACTTTCAGGTAATTTTTTTAAACATAACCTATGGCATTTATAAGATGTAGCCTCAGGGCCCACAAGCATTCCCAACACAAAATTGTGAGAATATTTGAATACTTATAGTTCTACTACTGTCAAATCTGAGTAGTCTGAAAGGCAACTTTGTATACAGTTAAACTGCTTGTTTACAAATATCAGCCGTGATACAGACCACTCTATTATAGTACTTCGGTTTCTTAAGATAGCCAAAAATATAATCACCAGCTATTTCTTACCCACTGAAACATATGCTAAATGTACTACTAAAGTTATACCTCTTAAGCATTCTATAGTCCATTTTAAAATTTGTCCCCTGATATTTTATTATTGGTCTAAACTTTTTAGGCAGATGTGCCAACAGTAAAGAAATAAAGATTGTAATATGTAACACATGGTAATGTGATAAAACATTTTGAAGATTATATAAATGCTTCCAATATTAAAAAATTAAACTTGGACAGAATGGTTATTTACTCTTTTATTTCTATGTTCCTATTAATTCTTCTTCTGCTTGTTTTGCGTTTTTCTGCACCACAATGAGAGAGTAGCCCCTATCTCTGAAACTAGAGAAAAGCCCGAGCAGCAATGACTAAGACATGTTTTTCATAGAAAATTCAAACAACAGAGAAAAAAACTTAAAGGACAGCAGAGATCCTTTTAACTCCCAATATCCAGAGATAACCATTATTAATATTTTGAAGATCATCATTCCGAGGTTTGTTCATTGTCTTTTTTTATGTATTCTATCATTTTATGTATTCTATCTATTTTTCCTTTCTTTCCTTGGTTCCTCTATCACAGTTTCCATAGATAATATAATGTTAAACGCGATACTTTACAACTTTTTTCAGTCAACAATACGATATGGACATCTTCTATATCACTGAATATGGATATTCACTCTTTCAATGGTTACAAATTATTGCAATGTAGACAAAAGTACTTACCCTCTCACTGATACCTATTTTGGCTGTATCTAATATGCTATCATAAAACAACAGTGCACTGAAAATCTTTGAAATTGCCACTTACTGAACACTTGCTACGTGACATACATCACTGTAAGTACTCCCCATATATTAGCTAATTTAATGGCCAAAACATCCATATACTACAGGCAATATCATCACTGTTTCACAAATAAAGAAAGTGAAGCATGGAGAAGTTAAGCAACTTGTTCAAGGCAGGAAGTGGAGGAGCTGGCATCTGAACCTTGGCAATCTAGATCCAGAGTCTGTTCTCAATCACATCGGCACATTTTGCACTATATTATGTACTACAAACATATCGTCACTGTCTACTGTCACATTTTGATTATTTTGAAATTCTTGCTTGATTATCTCTTTAGGATAACTCCCAAGACTTGAGATTTCTGATTCAAAGGATAGACACATTTAAAATCTGATATCTTCTGCCAAATTCTTCTCTGAAACATCTTTTATGGTGTTAATATTTATACCACACTTTACAATTTTACATGGCATCAGAGGCAAGACAGAAAATTTTGGGCTGCTAGACAGATGCAGATTTGAATCTGCTCTATTAAGTGCTGGGAAAACTATTTACTTTCTTTAAGACCCAGGTTTTTCATCTGGATACCTACTTTACAGGGTTATATGCAGGTTATAAATAATGTATATAAAGATTGTCCACAATCCTTCAGACATAGAAAGGAGTCCCTCAATTAATAATAGTTACTGTGACTTAATATAAATTATCTCTTGATTCATATACTAACCTTTTCTTGGTCTGGGCAGGTTTTGTTACTATAGCATCCATTTACATGTCCTGTTTTTAAATATAATTTTTGTACCATATAGTATACAGGGTTCCTGATAGCATATTTAACAATATAATCATATTTCTCCACACAGAACTGTTTCATTTCCCTTAAACTGATGGTGGTATCAAACAAGTATTAAATACATTGTTATTCAAAAAAGGCATCTAGGAGATGCTTTTTAAAATTTAAGATAAAATTCAAAATGATGCAGTGATAACCACAGAGGAAATTACCACTGTGATTACCACAGTGTTTAGAGACTACGGGTCAGGAGTGAGGCGACCTGTTTACTTTTCATACATACATCTGCGATAGAGACGATCACCACAGAGTCCTTCTCTTCTGGAAGAGTCATCCTGGAGAGGATAGAGGTCAGTGTTTGCTTCAGGTAACTATAATTTCCTCTGTTGACAGTGGAAATACCCAGTGCAAAGGTAACTGCAGGCACAGGAATATGGTATCATTTCAAAGCACAGAGAAAAACGTAATTTAGCACGAATATGTATGCTCATTACTATGTTTGGGTTAGTTGTGTCGTCATCAAAAAAGTATTTGCAACTCTATTGCAAAAATAATCCAAACTGCTGTTAAGTTTTATCACATATTTTCTTTTTGAGGAAATTCCGATTTGCAGGGGATTGTTAGCAAACGCATTAAATAGACTCTATGATGCTCTCACGTGAAGAGTTTCAATGTACTGAAAAATAAAACTAGCCATTCTCCATTTATTACAGCTGTCATCTAACTGGGTACAAAACATCATACACTGGCTGATTTTCTATTCTTCTTCCCAAGGAGATGCTGGAACCTAAAATAGGAAAAATACTTTGAAATATTTTCACCTGTGAAAAAATTGTATGAAGTAATTTCTAAATGACTGATGGAATCTATCAGGCATGGATCCATGACTTTAAGTGACTTTTATTGCATGTTAATGACTGAAGCACTAGGAGAAGAGACCCCATTTCCAATAGATGTTAAGATAGTATCAGCGAAGTCTACCCAAACTCAATCTTTGCTGTACCAGTGCTCAGCTATTTGAGTTGGGTCAAGATATACAGTCAGTTCAGTCGCTCAGTTATGTCTGACTCTTTGTGACCCCATGGACTGCAGCATGCCAGGCCTCCCTGTCCATCACCAACTTCCAGAGCCTATTCAAACTCATGTCCATCGCGTTGGTGATGCCATCCAATCATCTCATCCTCTGTTGTCCCCTTCTCCTCCCACCTTCAATCTTTCCCAGCATCAGGGTCTTTCCCAATGAGTCAGTTCTTTGCATCAGGTGGCCAAAGCACTGGAGTTTCAGCTTCAGCATCAATCCTTCCAATGAACATTCAGGACTGATTTCCTTTAGGATGGACTTGTTGAATTTCCTTGCAGTACACCACAGTTAAAAAGCATCAATTCATCTGCGCTTAGCTTTCTTTATAGTCCAACTCTCACACCCATACATGACTACTGGAAAAACCATAGCTTTGACTAGATGAACCTTTGTTGGCAAGGTAATGTCTCTGCTTTTTAATATGCTGTCTAGGTTGGTCATAGCTTTTCTTCCAAGGAGAAAGTGTCTTCTAATTTCATGGCTGCGGTTACCATCTGTAGTGATTTTGGAGTCCAAAAAAATAAAGTCAGCCACTGTTTCCCCATCTATTTGACATGAAGTGATGGGACCGGATGCCATGATCTTAGTTTTCTGAATGCTGAGTTTTAAGCCAACTTTTCCACTCTCCTCTTTCACTTTCATCAAGAGGCTCTTTAGTTCCTCTTTACTTTCTGCCATAAGCGTGGTGTCACCTGCATATCTGAGGTTATTGATATTTCTCCCGGCAATCTTGATTCCAGCTTGTGCTTCAGCCAGCCCAGCGTTTCTCATGATGTACTCTGCATATAAGTTAAATAAGCAGGGTGACAATATACAGCTTTGACATACTCCTTTCCCAATTTGGAACCAGTCTGTTGTTCCATGTCCAGTTCTAACTGTTGCTTCTTGACCTGCATACAGATTTCTCAGGAGGCAGGTCAGGTGGTTTGGTATTCCCATCTCTTGAAGAATTTTCCACAGTTTATTGTGATCCACACAGTCAAAGGCTTTGGCATAGTCAATAAAGCAAAAGTAGATGTTTTTCTGTCCTGTCCTGCCTTAATTTCCACACCTTTATAATGGAGATAAGTACTTCGAGAATGGCTCAGTGAGGAACTCAGAAAAATCCTCTTCCTAAAAAGCAATAATCAAGCTGTAAAACAAAGTTGTCAAAACCATCAGAGCCCTGGTATACAAAACACTGAGAGGTGTTTACTTAAGAAAAATTATTGAACTTCAGTGACAGCAGTAAGAATCAGTATTTCCCTGATTACTATTGTGTTTGAGCATATTTTCATATGTTTGTTGACCTTTGGATATTCTTTTGTGAAATCCCTGTTCAAGATTTGTCCATTTCTCTATTAAGCTGTCTGTACTTTCCTTACTGATTTACTGATGCTCTTCATAGATTCTGAATATGAACCCTTTGTCAGTTATGTGTATTATAAATATCATCTTCCATCACGGGTTTCCTTTTCAATGTTTTACCTCTTAAAATTAAGAAAAGATGCTCTTAACTTTAGCACTGTGCAATTTATCAATCATTTCCTTTATGGCCAGTGCTTTGTGATTCCCGCCGAGAAATGTTTGCTTATCTTCAAGTCCATAAAGATGTTTTCCAGATCATCTTCTAGCTGATTTATTATCTGACTGTTATATTTAGATCTACAATCCGCCTGGAATTGATTTTTATGAATGGTGTGAAGCAGGAGTCAAGTTTCAAATTTTGGGATCTACTCTTGAAAGGAATTTCTTGAACAGCCTCCCATGTCTTAGGATATGGAATACATTTACAAAAATCTGCAAGACCCTTAGTGACCCAGTCCCAACCTACATCTTCTGTTTCAAATACCCTCTCTCAAAACCAGTCTTCCTTGGTATCTTTCAGCTTCCCAGATTGATCATTCAGTCCTCGTTCCTCTCCAGGCATCTGCACGCACCATTCCTTGGTGCCCAGAACACTCTTTTTCGGGCGCCTGTGCTAGTTCTACTCACTCTTTCTAAATGGATTCTGACCTCGTCTCTCATACAACTTGTCCTTTTTGTTGCTACCCATTTGTCTTCCTACCTAGACTGCACACTGAGTGAGGATTGACTCTGCTTCTCTTGTTCACTGTTATTATGAATCCAGCATTAACATAATGACTGCCACATAACAATGTCCAAAAATCTGGGATGGATAAACACATGGCCAAACTCCTCTATTATTTGGCCTCTGCCTCATATTTTACTGCCGACAGACACCAGCCCCAGTTGTGCACACAAACCACATCTTTTTTTCCAAGTCCTCTTGCTGTTAGACCTTTCACATTCTTTCTTCTCCTTTTCTGCTATCCACCATCTGTCTTTTCTCTACTTGCATGCACGCATATGTGCTGAATTGTTTCAGTTGTGTCTAACTCTTTGCGACTCTATGGACTGTAGCCCACCAGGCTCCTCTGTCCATGGGATTCTCCAGGGAAGAATATTAGAGTGGGTTGCCATGCCCTCCTCCAGGGGTTCTTCCTACCCCATGAATCAAACCCATGCAGGAGAACCTGCATCTCCTGCATTGGCAGGCAGGTTCTTTATCACTAGCACCACCTGGGAAGCCCTTTTCCTTACTCATCCCATTGCAATTCTTTTTACTCTTTATGTCTCACTTTAGATGTCACCTCCTCCAGGAAGCCTTCCCTAATTCCCCAAGTACAGATTCAGTTCAGTTCAGTTCAGTCGCTCAATCATGTGGGACTCTTTGCGACCCCATGAATCGCAGCACGCCAGGCCTTCCTGTCCATCACCAACTCCCGGAGTTCACCCAAACTCATGTGCATCAAGTCGGTGATGCCATCCAGCCATCTCATCCTCTGTCGTCCCCTTCTCCTCCTGCCCCTAATCCCTCCCAGCATCAGGGTGTTTTCAAATGAGTCAGCTCTTCACATGAGGTGGCCAAAGTATTGGAGTTTCAGCTTTAGCATCAGTCCTTCCAATGAACACCCAGGACTGGTCTCCTTTAGGATGGACTGGTTGGATCTCCTTTCAGTCCAAGTGACTCTCAAGAGTCTTCTCCAACACCACAGTTCAAAAGCATCGATTCTTCGGCGCTCAGATTTCTTCATAGTCAAACTCTCACATCCATACATGGCCACTGGAAAAACCATAGCCTTGACTAGATGGACCTTTGTTGGCAAAGTAATGTCTCTGCTTTTTAATATGCTATCTGGGTTGGTCACAAAGATTGGCCTTCCCTAAATCCCCAAGTAGATTTGGCTCTACCCTTGCATATCCTTGTCAGAGCACTGATTAATTTCTATTGTAATTGTTTCCTCATTTGTCTCTAAGAGGATAAGTTCCGAGTCTGTTCATCACTATCTCACTAGAGCCTAGTAAGTGTTTGGTGCTGGGCAGAAGCTTGTTAAAGCAGGAAACGTGGAAGACTTCACAAAGAAGTTGTCAGTTAAGCTGAAAAGTCATATTGGATAAGAGATATGACAAGTTAGTTGTGTGTTGACAGGAGGTGATATGTTCCTTATAGGCAATTATCAACTGATAATTATCAACTTGTAGGAAATGTCTAGGGTTGCTGCAAAAAAAGGAAGTGGCAGAAAATGAGATTTGAAAGATATAGCCTTTAAAAGACTTTGAAAGATACAGACTACTGTGCACATACCCAGGACTTCCCTTGTGGCTCAGACGGTAAAGCGTCTGCCTACAATGCAGGAGACCCGGGTTCGATCCCTGGGTCAGGAAGATCCTCTGAAGAAGGAAATGGCAACCCACTCCAGTACTCTTGCCTGGAAAATCCCATGGATGGAGGAGCATGGTAGGCTACAGTCCATGGGGTCGCAAAGAGTTGGACACGACTGAGCGACTTCACTTGGTCTTGGTGCATACACCATATCAGGGAGTTAATGTCATTCTATACGCACTGAGCATCTACTGAAGGATTTTAAGGAACAGTTGTGCATGATGAGTTATGCACTTAAGTATGTCCCTCTGAGGAAAGTATTAGGAATGAATTGACTTTGACAATACTAAAGCCAAGAGAAAAATGACAAGTCTATTTCAATAGACCAGGCAAGAAAAGAAGGCTGAATGAAAAATAGTTACAGAGGGGCTATAGAGAGTAGAAATTATCTGAGATATATCAGAATAGAGAGGATACAAGCCTGATGACAGGTTCCCCAGGAGGCCATGCTACAGACTTCAGTACTCTTGCAAATGTTTTATGTCATCTTTAAGGTAGCTAAAATCTCCCTTTAAATTACTTCTGAGGATGAAGGTTTATATGCAAGCCTCTCCTTCCAAGGAAGGAGGAAATCCACAAAAGGAGTCTCAAAAGAAGGATGAATATATTCAGCAATGGTTGTAAAGAAGGAAACAGTTGGGGGATTAGACAATTATTCAGGATTTAATGCAGCACTGATAACCGGTTTATTTCAACACTCCGAGCTCCCACGCAAGGAATTCCATTGCTCTTCCCAGTTACCAACCTCTCTCTCCTTCCTTTCACTCTATATCATGGGCTTTAGTTTATCTTTTCTGATGCTTATCAAGGCTGGGCTTCTCCTTGGTATCCCGTATCTTAGAGTTACTGGGTACTGATTTTACCTTCGCTGTGTCTTTCAACTCCTCCTCTTTCTGTAAGATGTAGTTTTGTCTGGTGTGTACTCTCTCATACATTCACGCATGTGTATGTACATATTTATAGGCCACGATTAAAATACTTCTAGGAAGGAATATGATGCAAGTGAAGACCTTTACAAGTGTGATCTCAGACAGTTCCATCATCTCTCTAAGCCTCAGGTAAGAAATAAAGATAATCACAGGCCCTCCTGCATTGGATTGTGAGAATGAAATGAGATAATGAAAGAAAACATCTAACTTGGTATATGGGACACAGAATTCGGGAGATGGAAAACAATGTCACCTGGCTCCTCCATCCCAACACAACAGGTTTCTTAGAGGCGTGTGACACAGACCAACGCTGTTTATTCCCAAGGAACTGCCAAGAGCAGAGGTCAGCTCACTTTTTCTATTGAAGGGCCAGACAGTACAATTTTCAGCTCTTGGGCCATATCATCTCTGCTGACGCTACTTATCTCTGCTGTTGAAGCACAAAAGCAGTCGTAGACAATAAGTGAACAATGAGCATGACTATGGTCCAATAAAGCTTCTTAAAGACAGGCAAATCTGGCCTGCAGGTGCTGGTTTGCTGACCTCTGACCTGGAATGACTCGCTCATTGGAATGAACAAGGTTGGTGGCAATGGCAGGTGTTCTGAGATTTAACCTAATATCCTTGCTTCCAATGCAAATACTTTTTCTCTTCTCCTGTACGTGGTGAAATTGAACTTATTCTTCAAGGCTTAACTCAAGCATTATCTCTTCTGTAAGGCTTTTATTGACTTTGCTCCCCAGAAAGATGAGGAAATAGGAAGACAACCAGATAAGAAATAGATTTATCAAAACCAAAGGAGAAAAGAGTTGCCAAGCATGTAACAGATGCTTAATGATGTCTGGCTTATATTGACTTATTTTCAAAGCATGTTCATTAAACTTGGATTTAAATTCAAGTCTCCAAATATTTATTGAACAATTTTTTTCTGAAAGACAATACACTGATTTCCAGTAATACAAATGAATGCCAGATAGGCTTGGGGTCTGTCTGAATATCATATGAGTTGATTACATTTTAAAATTTAAAAGGATGTTTCCAAACATCAAAATGTCTGTATTTGATCTTCCAATGCTAAGTTTTCTTACCGCCTGTTTTCTCTCTGCCCATGATTACATCAGGGTAAATTCTATCTACTTTCCTTAGATGAGGGAAAAAGAACTTTAAGACTTCAAATGCATCAGATACTGTTTCATTTGTATCCGAGGCATTCACTTTCTTCTCAACTGAAAAAGAGAAAAGATAGGGTTTTTGAGTTCACAACTATAGGGATTCTTCTCTTTCCAGTACAATTTTTTAACATAGTAGTTAATAAGTTAATTCACGATTAATTAAGTATTCAATATATAGGATACACACTATTAACTGTGAATTAACAACATCGTAAGGCTATAAAATACAGCTCAAAGATTATTGATTCATGTTTATTTTAAAGTGAAAGTGTTAGTCACTCAGTCATGTCTGACTCTTTGTGACCCCATGGACTGTAGCTCACCAGGCTCCTCTATCCATGGAATTCTCCAGGCAAGAATACTGGAGTGGGTTGCCATCCCCTTCTCCAGGGGATCTTCCCAACCCAGAGATCAAACCCAGTCTCCTGCATTACAGGAGGATTCTTTACCATCTGAGCCACCAGGGAAGCCCATTTATTTTCAAGGTATTTAATGAAAATCTAACACTATGAGTGACACAACCAGAGGCTAACAGAACAGACGGTTCCAAACGAAGGAAGTAGAACTGAAACATGCTCTAACTGGCCTGCTCTACCACTTTAACATCACATCATCAAAGCCTGGATTTTTATAACTTTATTTTCAAGCCTCTCAACATTTAATGACTCCACTCATTCAAATTTGCCCCATCATTCTGAAAAAGAAGAACAAAGTTGAAGGACGTACAGTACCCAATTTAATTCATAATACATACTACAGTAATCAAGGCGGTGGAGTACTACCGAACAAACAGATACACAGACCTATGGAACAACAGAGATACAGACATAGATCCACACAAATATGGCCAACTGATTTTTGAAGAAGATGTACAGGTAATTGCAGAAAGAAAAACCTTTTTGATATATGATTCTAAAACACTTAGACATTCACATGAAAAAGACTGAACCTTGCATTTCTCTAATAATTAGTGATGTTGAGCATCTTTTCATGTGCTTCTTGGACATGTACATCTCCTTTGGAGAGATGTCTATTTGGTCTTCCACTCATGTGTAAAATAGATACCTAGGGGGAGGCTGCGGTATAGCACAGGAAGCTCAGCTCGGTGCTCCGTGATGACCTCAGTGGGTGGGAGGAGGGGAGGGAGAGAGGTCCAAGGGGAAGGGGATACATGTATACATATAGCTGATACATTTCATTATACAACTGAAACGAACACAACTTTGTAAAGCAATTATACTCTAATAATAAAAACTGTGGTGTTTGAATGTGGTGTTGGAGAAGACTCTTAAGAGTCCCTTGGGTTGCAAGGAGATCCAACCAGTCTATCTGAAAAGAAATCAGTCCTGAATATTTATTGGAAGGACTGACGTTGAAGCTGAAACTCCAATACTTTGGCCACCTGATGCGAAGAGCTGACTCATTTGAAAAGACCCTGATGCTGGGAAAGATTGAAGGCAGGAGGAGAAGGGGACAACAGAGGATGAGATGGTTGGATGGCATCACCAACTCAAGGGACATGAATCTGAATAAACTCCAGGAGTTGGTGATGGACAGGGAGACCTGGTGTGTTGCATTCCGTGGAGTCTTCTCCAACACCACACAGTTCAAAATATCAACTTTCTTGATGCTTTCTTTATAGTCCAACTCTCACATCCATACATAACTACTGGAAAAACCATAGCTTTGACTATATGGACCTTTATTGGCAAAGTAATGTTCCTGCTTTTTAATATGCTTTTTAATATTCAAAACTCAACAACAAGAAAAAACTACTCAATTAGAAATGTGTAAAAATCTGAATAGGAATCTCATCAAAGAAGATATATGGAGGGCCAAGGAGCACATAAAAAAGTTCAACATCATTAGTCACCAGAGAAATACACCTTAAAACTATGAGAGGCCATGACACCAGAAAGGCTATAATTAACTAGAGTGACTGTGACTCTCATACATTGATCCAAAATGACACAACCACTCTGATAAACATCTTGGCAGTTTCTTATAATGTTAAACATCCACCTATCATATGCCCATCAATCCTAGATATTTATCTTAAAGAAAGGAAAATTATCTTCATACAAAAAAATCTGTACATGAATGCTTATGACAACAGGTAGTTGCAATCACCAAAAAACAAAGAAACCTGAAAAACAATCCAAATGTCTCTTAATTGGTGAAACAAACTCTCCACTGCACATCCATACAGTGGAATATTACTAAGTAACTAAAAGGCAACAAACAATCAGTCGCATAACAACTTGGATGAATCTATGCTAAGTCAAAGAGTCCATAAAGGTTATACACTGTGTGATTCCATTTGTATGGCATTCTGGAAAATGGAAAACTATGAAGAATTGATCAGCGGCTGCCAGGGGCTGAGTTCAGGGGAGGTACTGGATTACAGAAGGGGAAGCAGGAGGCAGAACTTTTCATCCTGAAGAAATGGAGAGCCAAGGAAAGTTGATTTGCAGGACAGTGTAGCCTTCACTTTGGCTAACGTGAGCATAAACAGGTGGGGACAAGAATGGAGAGAGAAAAGGGGAAAAAAGATGTTAGCAGTCATTCAGATGAAGCATGAAAGGAGCCTGATTCGGGTAGTAGAGATGGTGACAGAAAAATGTGGATAGATTTGTGAGATATACAGGATTATGAATCAATAGGACTGCTCACTGACAGTCATGAGAGAAGTATGCTAGAGGAAGAGGAAGGATTCAGAGAGGATGTGCAGGTTTCTGGCTGCTTCTGTCAGATGGATCACAGATGGCGGCACCGTTCACAGAGACAGAAACTAGAAGAAGACCATTTTTGAGGTACAGGTGAGAGGAAATTTATCAGTGATGTCTCTTACCGTACTTTTGCATATTTCATAGTAAAAGAATGAGTACTGATTTAGTTATATCTACTGGAAACAAATGCCCTAAAATCAGAAAGCATAAAATCTAAATTTCCAAACACAAAACATTACACAACAAACCACCATACACAAAACAAAAACAATGCAAACCTGCGTTTTGTGCATCACGTTCTTTCTCTGAAATGTCAAGTTTCATTTCCTTGAAGGCATTAAGCAACTCTTGGCGATTTCTTTCTGTTTTGTTTTTTAAGCGTAGTATACTTTCCTTAAACTCCGAAATATGGTTTCTACAATTAGTTAATTGATTACCTACAAAGAAAACATGTAGATATTTATACATGTAGCAATATCATATAATTTTCTATAATATATGGGCTTCCTAGGAGGTGCCAGCGGTAAAGAACCCACCTGCCAACGCAGGAGACATAAGAGACGCAGTTTCGATCCTAGGCAATATCATACAATTTTCTATAACAAAATGTAAAGTATATACTTCAATACAGTTATATATAACACTACATTTATATGTATGTGTGTATGTATATAGTCCCTGGAGAAAGAAATGGCAACCCACCCCAGTGTTCTTGTCTGGAGAACTCATGGACAGAGGAGCCTGGCAGGCTTCATGGAATCACAAAAGAGCCAAACATGACTTAACTACTGAACAGTAACAACATATATAGTGCTGTGCTGTGCTTAGTCGCTCAATCGTGTCTGACTCTTGTGACCCCATGAACTGTAGCCCGCCAGGCTCCTCTGTCCATGGGGTTCTCCAGACAAGAATACTAGAGTGGCTTGCCATGCCCTCCTGCAGGGGATCTTCCCAACCCAGGGATCAAACCCAGGTCTCCTGCAATGCAGGCGGATTCTTTACCAGCTGAGTTACCAGAGAAGCTCATATAGTGCTATATACATATATGTACATGTATACATAAAAAAGAATGAAGTGTTAAAAATGGTAATATCTAGAAGGGGAGATTATCAATAGTTTTTGCTTTATTATTTTGTGCTTTTCTGTATTTTCCAAATTTTCCATTTTGTGCATGTATTAGATTTGAACTTATAGGGAAAAGCAAGTAAAGGCAAAAAATTCACTTCTAGGAATTTTTCTGAAGAAAATGACCAGAAATATGTACACAGATTTGGCTCTAAGGATATTCAACATAAGCAGCATTATTTATCACCGTGAGAAAACTGAAAACAACCATAATGCCCAGGGATGGAAGTATCCTAAATAAATTACAGAATACCTTTTAAGAGTTCTGGTGGCTCTCATGGCCCAATATTTGTGTGACGCTGGGCAAGCTACTTAATTTCTGTTAGCCTTTGTTCCTTCAGGTGCAAATGATTATTTCCGTTTAGCAAGGAAAGTACATTAATATAGTAAAAAAAAGTGTACAAGTTTATATTTTGTTCATATACAACCTTTGGTTTGTTGAATCACTTTTTATTTCTTATTTTCACAAAATTTTTTGTTCCTAAAATCATTTTCATTATGTCTATAATCACACAAAAAAATTAAGAAATAAAAAATTAAACACCTTTTATTTGTCAAGTACTCCTTGTCCATGGAAATATAAAATAGAGATGGTCAGTTCTGGCTTTCAGGAAGTTTATAGGCTGATTGATAGAACTAAATTAGTGACTGAAATTTCTGATATTATAGACTCTCTTCTCCTTAGGTTTTAACTAACTAAGCACACACGTTGATAATATCAGTTCCAAACAGGGACTGTGAGCTTTATTCGCGGCTCTGACAATGGGATACTGCTAATGCGCTGGGATGTCCTATTTGCCCACCCAAGTTACCCCTGCTCTCGCCTCACTCCTGAAACAGGAGGTGGACAACAGTCAGGCCACATCCACAGGGCGGATGACTTGCCACGTGTGCCTACTACTCAGGAGCAAAGAGTAGACAGGAAGCCCATTCCTTCTTTCAGACAGTTACTATAAGAGGACAAGCCAGAGATGGCCCAAGTTGGCTTTTTAAGGAAGCAGTTCTGCCACGTTGTTAATCTGGCCCACTGATGCTAGGTCTGAACAATCTCACTATTCAGGAGAACCCTCAGTATTCTGAGAAATGTAATGAGCTGCTGGGCGAAGTTCCAAGGGTTCCCTTTCAAATGCCCTCTCTAGGAGGGTGAAATGAAAGATACCCCCTTAAGGAAATATGGGCGGAGAACAAGTCCAACCCCTGGCATGCAATGCCAATAGTATGCACAGAGAGCAGTGAGACGGTTAGGGATGGGAGGGGAGAGCAGGCTGGGGAAGGATTCTGAAGGATGAGATCGCTCACTGACTCTTGAAGGAGCTCGAGTTATTAGACAGTCAAGGAAACAGGGAAAGGTACTCTGTTGGAAAGCAGTGTGAAAAGGCAACGAGGCATTCAAAAATACAGTCTCTACAAACCCAGAAGCTGTTCATTATTTCAGGACAACACAGGGAAAATTCATAGTGAAGGTAAAAAAGGATCTCATTATACTGGTCTTTTTGACAAGCTATGATAAGGAGCTTGAACTTTTTCATATGAACCAGTGTTTCTCAAACCTTTCTTCTATAAAACCTCTAGAGGACTTCCCTGGTGGTCCAGTGGTTAAGACTCCAAACTTCTAATACAAAGGGCATGGGTTTGATCCCCAGTAGAGAACTAAGATCCCACATGCCATGCAACTTAGCCAAAAAATATGTATTAAAAAAAAATAAAACACCTCTAATGGCAGTGAATTTGAAGAAAAGGGACACAGGGGGAGGTATAACTTGAAATGCCCACAACATTCATGGAATTTCTGTAACATTTCTTTAAAATGTGGGCAAATTTTGTAGCCCATTCCACAGCACATATTTGTTTTAATATAAAGATAATGGAATCACTCGTTTTTCTTTGGGTAACTTTATACATCTTAGAACACCACTACAGACTATCATGGGAACAACTATCTCAATTGTGAAGCATCACTGAAGACTATTAGGTAATCACTACCTAATAGTTTTAGAAAGATCATTCTGATGACCCCATTGAAGATTGTTTCAGGAAAGCAAAACTAATGCCAGAGAAACTATCAGTTAGGAACCGATAGTGATATTAGTTTCAAGTGAGAGATGATAAAGAATAAACCAGGGCACAAAGGGAGAAGGCGATGGCAACCCACTCCAGTACTCTTGCCTGGAAAATCCCATGGACAGAGGAGCCTGGTAGGCTGCAGTCCATGGGGTCGCTAGGAGTCGGGCACGACTGAGCGACTTCACTTTCACTTTTCACTTTCATGCATTGGAGAAGGAAATGGCAACCCACTCCAGTGTTCTTGCCTGGAGAATCCCAGGGACGGGGGAGCTTGGTGGGCTGCCGTCTATGGGGTCGCACAGAGTCGGACACGACTGAAGTGACTTAGCAGCAGCAGCAGCAAAGCACAAA
>NW_011495070.1:8035517-8057986 GCF_000754665.1 Bison bison bison
GTCGCTTAAGTCGTGTCCGACTCTGTGCGACCCCATAGATGGCAGCCCACCAGGCTCCCCCATCCCTGGGATTCTCCAGGCAAGAACACTGGAGTGGGTTGCCATTTCCTTCTCCAGTGTATGAAAGTGAAAAGTCAAAGTGAAGTTGCTCAGTCGTGTCCGACTCCTAGCGACCCCATGGACTGCAGCCTACCAGGCTCCTCCATCCATGGGATTTTCCAGGCAAGAGTACTGGAGTGGGGGGCCATTGCCTGCTCCGAGAGAAGAGAACAGAATCCCTCTCAGGATTCCAACCTGACCCTAGATTTCTAACCTGGTATTCAATCTGCATTGGGAAATGGGAAAAGTAGTGGGGCAGAAGTAGTCGTGATGCTCCTGAGGCATCCAAATATGTGGCAAACACACGGCACAGAGAGCATGAGGGCACCAAGTGGTCTCCAGTCTTGGCCACTTTGCTGAAATATGGAAACATCTTCGCAGAGGAGCAATACATAGGTTTGCATTTTAGAAAAAGGCACAGAAAAGGAAAAAATCCATTGTAATTTCACTGCTTAAAGAGAACCACCCTACATGTTTAGCTTTACATAGCTCTAGACTTGTGCTTACTTTTTTCCTTTGCTTCAGTATAAAATGTCAAAAACAATCACACAGGGGAAAATGCAGTAAGTTAAAGTGGCTCGTTTTACACTGAAAAAGGCTTATGTGTTCACCATAATCTATGATACAAACAAATTCTTTATGTTACATAGTCAAATATCAAAATACATAAGAAAACTATTAGAAACACAAGAATATGGGGAAATTTTATATTTTAATTAGCAAGGAAAGCATAGAAATTGGCTGTCAGTTGAGGTGGAATAAAAGAGAATTCACCCCATGGAAGACAATAAATTCCAGAGGAATTTTTTTTTAAATTAAGGTAAAATACAAAGGTATAAAAGTAATGGTGATATATCTGGACAGAAACATTTAATATTTTTTCACTTGTCTGCCTTTTATAAACAAGAATATACATATATGTAGCCTGTGGCAAAGATTGGGTAATGCCATTTCCCTGCTCCAAACCCGTCAGAGGTTTCTCATCACACTCAGACAAAGAGCCAAATCTTCACCAGGTGGGAGCCCTGCATGTCAGCCTTGGCTCCCTCTCTGGCCTCATCCCCGTCCCTCCCACCTGATTCTGGGGAGCAGCTGCAGACACACTGGCCTCCATGCTGTTACTCATGCAAACCACTCTCCCCACTTTACACTTTGACTCCTGCAAGTTTTCTCAGCTCATCTGCAGATACTGAGTGGCCAGAGCTCCCTAATTTCATTCAGTTTTCTGCTAAAATGCTGCCTCCTCTGAGCAGCTTACCCTAACATCCTTCATGAAATAGCACATCCCTTTCTCCCCTGGTCCTTTTTTTTTCCTCCTCAAATCACTTATCATTGACTTCCTACTCCTGTTTATTATTCCTATTAACTGTTATTATTCACTGTTTTTATGTCTCTCTCTAGAGCTCCATAGAATGAAAGCTTGAGAAGTGCAAGAACTTTGGATTTTTTAAGTATTAAATTCTCTATGCCTGAAACAGTGACTGCCACATAGCACTTCCACAAATACATGCTGAATGAATGAATGAACAAATTAATGTATAAATGGACTGGCCAGCATAGGAACTAATTTGAGTGACTCTAAAAGTGAATTATGCTTTGATCAAAAGAACTGCCACTGTCCAGATAAATCTTGAATATTCACAGAGTGGATACTATTTGAGGATGCTTAAACTGTTTACAATGGATGTGGGTTTAACCAAGATAATCCCGTCATTGGGATTCCCAGGGTAATATACTCTTTGCAAAATGGATACTGTGTTTGGAGTCATGGATGATGCAACATATCTATACTTCCACAATGTAAGTCAGTCCTTGAGGGATTAATTTGGTAAATGAAAGAGTTTTCTCCAGAGGAAAGAGTAGTTTTAGAAACAACCATACAGAAATATTAAAGGATATAATATCTACTCTTGGATCTGCTCCTTGTATATTCTTACCTGATAATTAATTCATCAAGGTTCTATTTAAAACATTTATGTTACTGCATATTCAGTCACATATTTAGAGGAAGAGCCATTACAAAATTACTTTGCAAAAGTTTGAATAATTTGATGTTTTGAGTTAACTGAGGTGAAATTGTGAAAACAAATATCACTCCCTGCGTACACTAGGCAAAAGTGACTTCACCCATAAGAAGAGTCCAGGTAAAATCCTTAGTACCACTGACTTTGCTCCTCACAGCAGAGGTACAGCAGAGGTCCAAGGCACTGCTCCCCAGGAACAGTAAGATGCAAGTCACATTTGTAATTTAAAACTTTCTAGTAGCCACATTGAAAAAAATTAAAAAGAAAAAAGTTTTATAAATAGCATAGAAAATTTAATCCAATATATCTAAAATATTTCTCAACATGTAATCAACACAAAAGTATTGACAATTAATGGAATAGTTTGCATTCTTTTGTGCTCAGTATTCTAAATCCTGTGCATATTTTATACTTTTACAATACACCTTAAAGAAAGTGAAAGAAAGTGAAGTCGCTCAGTTGTGTCCCCATGGACACCAGGCTCCTCCATCCATGGGATTTTCTAGGCAAGAGTACTAGAGTGGGTTGCCATTTCCTTCTCCAGGGAACTTCCAGACCCAGGGATCAAACCCAGGTCTCCCACATTGTAGATAGACACTTTACTGTCTGAGCCACCAGGGAAGCCATTCAGATGCTAAATTTTGATAGTTACAGTAAATGCAGTCTTAACAACAAAATTTGCTTAATTGAGAAAGAATTTGCACTGTTTCTGTTACTAAATTTAAATTGTTGTTGTTCAGTCACTAAGTCGTGTCTGACTCTTTGCCACCCCATGAACTGCAGCATGCCAGGCTCCTCTGCCCTCCACTGTCTCCTGAAATTTTTGCTCAAACTCATGTCCCTTGAGTCAGTGATGCTATCTAACTTTCTCATCTTCTGCTACTCCCTTCTCTTTTCACCTTCAATCTTTCCCAACATCAGAGGCTCTTCACATTAGGTGGCCAAAGTGTTGGAGCTTCAGCTTCAGCATCAGTCCTTCCAATGGATATTCAGCGTTGATTTCCTATAGGATTGACTGGTTTGATCTCGTTGCAGTCCAAGGGACTCTCAAGAGTATTCTTCAGCACAATTCAAAAGCATCAATTCTTTGGTGCTATACAGTCCAAGGAATTCTCCAGGCCAAAATACTGGAGTGGGTAGCCTTTCCATTCTCCAGGGGATTTTCTCAACCCAGGGATCAAACTGGGGTCTCCTGCATTGCAGGCAGATTCTTTATCAGCTGAGCCACCAGGGAGCCCTATCTTAATATAGGAAGTCTGATACGATATAGCCACAATCTGACTTTTCCATCTTATTTCACTCACCAAACATTTCCAGTAATGAGAAGCAAGCTGATATAGTCATACTTTCTTCCATTTAATATTTACCATGTACCATTCACTGTGCTATGTGATAGGTAAATAAACACAAATAAAGCCAGGTTCCTGCCCTAAATAACTGACAATCAGGGTGCTCTGGTTGGGGAAAAGAGCATATGTTTAAACAACTAATTATAAATTAATTGTTAAAATGGAATTATCATTGAGTGCTACAGGGAAAGGAAGGCAAGAATGATTCTTTTTTTTTTTTTAATGACTAATTCTTAAGGAGGACTGAAGAGTCGGGGAGGGAAGTGGAAAAAGTTTCAGAGAAGAGGGAATATTAGAAAATTTGAAGAATGTGTTTAATTTTGCATATAGCAAAGAGAGGGAAGGGTATTCTAGACTAAGAAAACAACAACATAAATACATAAGTATAAGATAGTATGAATAGTGAGGGAAAAGCAAGTGATTCAGTCAGTAAGGAAAAGAAGGAGAAACAGCATTAAGTTTAAGTATTGGTCCATTTTAAACTTATTATTCACTTATTTGTATACCCATTGTGGTTTCAAAGAAAGAATATTTGAGGTAGTTAAAATGGTGAATACATTTCAGATTACACCCCTCCATGTATGCTTTGCAATAATCAAATTATACTATGTACCATGCTCTTTAAACTCCCTATGAGTGGTTCCTCTATGCCCTAGTTTTATGGGGAAATATTTTAACATTACAAAGAGTATTGATGACCTAAAACAAATAGATCACTGGTTATTTCTCCAGAAAAAAAAAAAAAAAATGAGTTTATTCGGTATCAGCAGAGAATTGCAATTCAGAGTCCACAACCATGGTGAGCCATATGCTAAGTCCCTGCACAGCAAAGGAAGAAGCACTCTTTAATAGAGAGGAAAAGGAAGTAGGGAGGGCCATGGTAAACAAAGAGTCTGTGGCTTTTCACTGGCTGAGTCCTTGATGTTAAAGAAGAGGAGTCTTGGGGACTTCCCTGGTGGCTCAATGGTGAAGAATCCACCTACCAGTGCAGGAGACATGGGTTCAGGCCCAAGTAAGGCAAATAAGCAATTCCAGATTCTCTTTCATGAAAGTGTTTATTGGGTGATGCAGCCTCCGCAGGGGCCCCTGGCCATCTGCTAGCTACCTCCCATGCCTGTCATCCCTGACAATACTGGATCTGCTGCTGCTGCCTGAACCCCTACACTCCAGTGAGGGCTAGTAGTTTGGCAGAGGAACCACGAAAAGCAAAGTGACTACCACCTTCGTGCACCCTCTGGCACAAATGCCTCCCACCGGCAAGATGGAATGAGAACACAGCTGGCCAGGGCATCTAACAGACTACTGGTTTTGGTCATGACAAAGAATGTAGAAGGGCCTATAAAGACTGTCAGCAGATTTGAGTTTTAGAAAGCTCAGGAACAAAGCAAACTAAACAGCATAGTATAGGGGACATGTATAAATTGATGAAAACTATATTCTAAAAAGCAAAGAAAAAATAAGCACATAATTCAGGAGAGCAGTTAACATCAATGAGATGAAAGCCCCTATACCTATTATATGCAGACATTTTTCAAGATTTTGAGGATATAGCAGTGAAGCAAAAAGGCAAAAACAGGGAAAAAATTCCTCTCCTCATGGAACGTACATATTTATTGAACAAACCAATGAATTAGTAATGCTAGGAGTTTTCAAAAAGAAACTAAAAGGTTATCTACACATAAAAATTAATTTTAAGAAGGGAAGAATAAAGCACTAGGTAGTCACTATTTTTCTAATAAGTATTCCCAAAGTTTCATTGATAAGAATTATAACCATAAATCATGGTTTAAAGACAGAGGGACCATTTTTGGTGTTCTATAAAAACCACTATTTCAAATACTAAGTGAAGTCTGTGTTTTCTTCTGTTGATGTAAGAACATCTTATTATAGTGCTACAATTGACTTCCTAATTATTTTAGAGCTAGGTTCCATAGAGACACATACTTAGAAAATGAAAAACCTGTTTCATCTGCTCTTAAGAGTAGTGCATTCTCAAGAACAATATCTCATTTTCTGAACTTGAACATACAAATGATGGGAATATTTATTAATAGACGTTTTGAGGAATCAAACTTCATTTTCCTGGACAAAACTGGAAAAAAAAAACATCCAAATGATTGTATGTATGTCAAAGTCTACCATTTCATTATAAGAATACTAACTGTATTAAAATGCTTTCTGAGGTTACTAATTTAAATTATCTTCCAAAATTACTACAAAACAAAGTTTCTATTTTGCTTTCTAATTACCAGTAACTATTTTTTTGTTATGAAAGTGCTCATTGTTAACTGTTCTAAAATAAATAAAAACACATTTGGATAATGTTCTTTACAGGCAATGAAGAAGGAAAAAATGTATAAAATGACTGAAGATCAGTATAAATCAAATTAATATACATTTCTGATTTTTCAAACAAATGGGGTAAAATGTTGATATTGCATGTACATGACAAGATTTACCGTTAGGAAACAAACAAAATTTTAACTTTAGTGAGATTACATCAACATTAATTATAGGACTAAAGCCACTTCCAAACTTGAACCAGCATCTTACTACCAAGATTACTTAGTGTGCACCCTGAGTCATACATAAATGTGTTTAATAAGAAGAATTAAAATTTAACCAAAAACAACCTTGGAAGGTGGAGTTAATATATAAGAATAATCTTGGAAGGCTGAGTTAATATATTTGCAGTTTTCCTGAGTCTTAAATTCAAAATTCAACTATATATATATATATATACATATATATATGCTCACTATGGATTAAAGTTGAAAGAAAAAATACTGGAAACCTAGTTAACTTTTAATTTCAGACAAATTATAATATTTTCTGTATAAATATATCCCATGCAGTTTTTGTACTTCAAATTAATGCATTCATTGTTCATCTGAGATTCAACTTTAACAGGACAACCTCCATTTTCACTTGCTAAATCGGCAACCCTACAGACAACCGTAAACTAAAAACCTTGGTGCATTTCAAAGCGGTAACACACATGGTTCATTTGAGAAAGATCAGGTGCTAAACCAGTACTCTAAATTCATAGTGTCTCTCCCCGTCACCTCATCCCTAAGCAAAACAAAACCAAAAACGCTTGGGAGCCCTGAAGTGTGACTTAAAACTGACATTTTGATAGAATACGAAAGAGGAAAGAGGCTGGCTGTGTAAAAGGAGTTCCTAAAGTCAGATATTCACATTAAAAAAACAAACAAACAAACAAAAAAAAAAAACAAAAAAAAACGATGGGGAAAAGAACGACGAACTGTGTGGAATGCAGGGCACTTCGGAAGGGGCCCTTGAACCTCTGTGGGGAAAACAGCCCGCAGAGGCGAGGGGACCAGGGAACCCCGCTGACCTGCCATTAGCGCGCGCGCCCCGCAGGGGTCACGACCACCCGGTGAGCCAGGGGCGCTCTTTACAGTTTAACCGCTGGCCGTTTAAGGGCGTGGTGGTGGCGGGGTGTGGGGGTCACATTTGAAAGACCCTAATATGAGAGCGAGAGACAGCCATCATGTTCCCACATCTTCCCACTTTTCTCCAACACGGCTGCTCCAGTCATCTTGGAGCCCTGAAACCCCAGAACCGAAAAAAAGGCGGGAGAAGCCAGGCGCCGCTTACTGGTTTGAGTCATCCTGGAAATGCAGAAGCAGGAGAAGCTGAAGAGCACGACAGCGATGAGCGTGATGAGCAAGTTCACGTGCCTGGTCCTCATGGTGCTGATTCGACGGCGGCGGCCCCCCACACCTTGGCTAGAACAGCAGTGCACACAGCAACCACCCCGCCACCGGCTAAGGATGGGCACGCACTGTGCCTGCCCCCCGGGGCGCGCGCCGCTGCGCCCCTCCCCGGCGTCGCAAGGAACCTAGCTCCCCCAACCCCCACCCACCCACCACACACGCACCCAGCTCCCTTCCCCCAGCAGCAGTTTTGGCCTCCTATCCTGAACCGCTTGCCAGGGCTGCTGATTTTTAAATGAAATAAGCTATGCGAAAGCTCCCACTCCAGGTGAGTGCTTAATAACTTTATTGTCCTGTAAGATGTCGCTTTAGCCAGACTCTGGGCTAAACAGTTTGCATACACGACCTCATTAAGTCGTCACAAAATCTCAGTCTTTTTTTAAAAGTATAAAATGAAAATAACATCATCTTCCTAATATGCTGAGCAACTTGCTTCAAGTTGCACTGCTGGAAGCGGTTCCTTTTTTCTCATACAAAGTACAAACTTTGTACATGGACAAGAATTTCCTAAAGAAAATATGTGTCTTTACTTGGAATTTGCTAGCCTTAAATGGACTTTCCTGGTGACTCAGGTGGTACAGAATCTGCCTGCAATGTGGGAGGCAAGGGTTAGATCCTGGGTTGGGAAGATCACCTGCAGAAGGGCACACCAACCCCCTCCAGTATTCTTGCCTGGAGAATCCCATGGACAGAGGACTGAGCAGCTTAGCACATACACAGCACAGCCTTAAATAGTAACTGTCAAGTGCCCAAGTGACTTGGGAGGCTTAGATTTTTGTGTGGGGAGTGACCAAGACTAGACATTCAGTTTAATCCCCTTACCTTTATTTTAAAATATTTTGGTACCCCGTCCCCCAAAGAAAGGAGCAGGGAGTCAAGTTTTGTGGGGAAAAAACAAAACAAAACAAAAAAGTTGTAAATACAATGAGCAACAGCCCAAGAGAGATTTGCTGGGCTCAGCCAAGTTTAAGGTATCAGCTTCTCAGATTTTTACCCAAAACTGGGAAACACTAGGAGAACATCAGTAGGGTTATACTCTCTGGGCAGGTTAAATGTGGTTTGTTTTTTGGGTTCTCTGCTCTGATCTCTCTTCTTATTTGGGATTCCCTGGCAGTGTCTGGTAGCAATCATTCTACTACTACTTCAAATCAGCACTGCACCACTGATTGGGCTAATTTCTGGCCCCATGACAGGAGAAAGATTAGAACACAAGCCAGCGTGAGGATGCTATTTAAGGTGCGTTTACTCATGAGTGAAAGGCTAGAAGTTGTGGCCTTCAGTTAAGCAGTGATCTACCCAGGTGCCAAAAGAGGAAGCTCAGAGGAATAAATACCTCTACTTTCTTCTCCTCCATCCCTTCAGTCTCTTGCCAGTGCTTCCTACTGGCTAAGTTCTACTGGGAACCAAAAGAAAAGGAACTTCAGCTTGATGTACTATATGCTATATTATATGACCCTTCCTCCCGACATATGAAGCAGGGTGGGAAAGGATATAGAGTAGATTGAAGTGGGAGAACCCACCTATCCAGCACAAAGGAATTTCCAAATCAGTGTTTCATTGTTCTCTTACCTGAGCTCCAGTGTCTCATTAACTGTCTTCTCAGCACTTCTTGGATGTCCCGAAAGATGATGTTCAAACTTCTTCCCCAAGCTAGCTATCTTCCCACAGTCATTTGACTTTTGTCAAGGTCACCATAGTTTTCCTGATCAATTTACTCTTTTTCATTATGCCCCATAATTTATAAATCTTTACAGTCCTCCTTTGAAATGTCTCATCTTCCAGACCTGCACTTCTGTTGCTCTAACACTACCCCAATAGCCATATTCTTATGATGATACTCAGGCTGGCCACGCTGTAGTATCTACACTCTGCAGTCCACTTTTTACTCCAGTAGATTTCCAGTTCTCTAGTGTCAATTGTCTCATTTAAGTAGCTCCATTCTTCCTTAGTGATAAAGTTCAACCCATCAGGCTGTTCTCTGCTTTCTCAAGAGTATTTCCTGATATTCCCTTACATGCCTTAAGGACCTGCCAGACTCAATTCTATCCTGAACATGTCATGTTCACGCTTCTGTTTCTGTGCCTTTTCTCTTGATATTTACCCACAGTCCAGGATGCCCAGTCTCCTCCCTGACCGTTCAACTGCTTTCCACCTCTCAAGGTCTCAAGTTTGCTGTGCTTCATGAATCAAAATGTGACTACAGCAGACCACTTCTCTGAATGCTTTTAGTGTATCAGGTATCTGCCTTTCATTTTGCTATAGGGGCAGAGATCCCCAAGATGAGCCTGAGTTATATCCACGGTTAAGGGAGAAATTTATTTAAAGCAGATTGAATAATTGATGATTTTCCTAAGAAATGTACTTCCAGACATTCATGTCAGTGGTTAAGAAGGTTAATGGTATAGAGAATACTTGTGCATGGACGCCTGGGAAAAGAGGGCTTCCTGCTTCTTTACCATACCATGTAGATGAGCTCTGGGAGAAAAAGAGCTGGCTGTGGGAAGAAGCTGGAGGCCTGTTTCCAAGGAGACCATGGGACTCACAGGAGGAAAAACTGCTTCAGAGACTAATTTCCCCAAATAAACAATAAATATACTGAAACAACCCTGTACACATAAACCTCATGGGTAAGGGTACAATGAGAGCCCAACAAAATTTTGGTAGGCATAGTTACGTTGATAACTTACAAGGCCTTATATATAAAGAAAAACCTCACTGTAAACAGGCCTAATTGAACAAGTCCATTTGCCCAGAAAAAAGTCCTAGAATTATTTTCCATCCTGCTAAACTGAAGGAAAGCGATTTAATAGCCAAGAGTTTCTAATTGTTGAATCTTTCTAAATTTGGCTCTTAACTGCTTCTGAATGTCACTAGATTTTTGTTGGTATTGGAAGGAGCAAATCAGGATATCCAATGGAAAAAGAGCTGGTGCTTTAATTTATCCACATAGTTCATCTCTGTTGGAAAACCCAAGGAGGCCATGATGCTAGGCTCAAAAGGATGACGGATTTATTCAAAACACCCAGGCTCTGTGTGATACAATTGACGTTTGTAGATACACTTTGTATTTGCATCAAGACTCTTAGATCCAAATGGTGAAAAGGCAAGCTTACTGCTTATTTCTGTACATTTTACTATAAATTGTATGCTATTATAATTCAAATATGTATATACAGTCTAAGTCATAAATCCAAACACATTATCTTCATATTCACTATTTATTTACTTCATAGTGATGATTTAAACATATTAACAACCAATTAAAGTACAACCAGCTCCAGGAACACATGAACTTCGAAACCTCTATGGATTAATACAGTAGACGTTTTGTTCTTGTTCAAGTAATGACCAATTGACCAGCAATTTTCTATGTGATCGCTTGGGATTCCAGGCCCTTCCATGGTGTGGCTCCCTTTTCCTCTCAGGTTTTGGAATTCTTTCCATTTCACTGGGGGATTGGGGGCAACTGTGTGGAGAAGAAACTGGGACCAGAATAAACACTTTTATTTTCATTGATACAAAGTTGATGTACAGTATTATATAACTTACAGGTAGTAACCAATGGGTGCATCACCCAGATTCGCTTACTGGTTACTGCCTATAACTCTTTTTAACATGTCCAAACACTGCCTGAGGCAAAGAACTAAGTTCTCCCTCCACCATCTTCTATGCTCTCAATTGGCCCATTGCTTGAACTTACCTTGACATCATCTGACTGTTTTTACTGTCTATAGAACAAATGGTAACTGTTTTTTATATTCTGGTTTGTACTATGCAGGGTCTCTTATGGATAAACCAAGAAAGTTGTCTCATTTTAGTGCAAAGAGTCATGAGGTTTAGACAGTTTGGCCACAGAAGTGAACTTCGAATAGTCCAAAAGCAGAGATGCCGCCTGCTGTGTGTTATAACCCCACAGAGACAGCTCTCAGGACAGGAATTTCATTTTATTGGAGAATTTTGTTGTGCAGCTTCTTGCTGATATCACCCATATTATATCACAGGTAGGTCAGACCTTAATATAATTCGCCACTCTTAAGTTATGGGGACTGTTTATGTGTGCTAAGCTGCTTCGGTAATGTCTAACTCTCAATCCTATGGACTATAGCCCACCAGACTCCTCTGTCCATGGGATTCTCCAGGCAAGAATACTGGAGTGGGATGCTATGCCCTTCTCCAGGGGATCTTCTCAACACAAGGATCAAACCCATGTCTCTTCCATCTCCTGCATTGGCAAGCAGGTTCTTTACCACCAGCGCCATGGGGACTGTTTATACCAGACCACAAACAGCATGCTGGCAAACTGGCTCTCTTAGTGCCATCATCAGGAACTTTTTGAGCCCCAAATCCCAGTGGTCACCACAAGGTGGCAGTATTATATTTAATTCAAAGTTTCCAATTTGAATATATTGTAGCATCAGAAACTTATGTATGAATTATGTAAAATTATGTATGAGTGTGTTAGAACTGAGGGTTGCAGCAGCAGCCTTGGGCCAGTACCTATTATATATTTTTCATAGTTTGTCAAATATTCCTTTAAGGCGTGGTGCCTCCTTTTTATTGATAGAGTCCTCGAGGGGGAGTAATGTATTGTTTATTTATATAACACCTCTAGAGGCCCTAAGTTACCTTTAGAAATTTCACTGATTTAGCTAAGCTCTTAATCTAAACTGGATTGATTCTGTGCATCATATGTACCAGTAACAGCTCTCATATCTCCTGAGTGTCTCCTTCCAGGGTGGGGAATGATCATGATGTATTCAGTATAATGAATTAATTTCATTTTGATAGTGATCATCTCTAAATACAGTCTCACCAAATTTTAGCAGTGAGTTGGAGTCCCCAAGGTCAGATGTCGTTGAAGAAGAACCATAAACATATTATACATTTCTTTTCCTGTACAAGGAAACTGATCTTACTCTGAGAGTGAGATCAAGAAGATACCATAGCTGTGAAGGGAACCCTGCTATACTGTTGATGGGAATGTCAGTTGGTGCACCCACTATGCAAAACAGCCTGGAGGTTCCTAAAAAGACTACCACTCCTGGGCATACATTTGGAAGAATGGAAAACAAAAAGTTACATACACACCAATGTTCATAGCAGCACTATTTATAGCAGCCAACACATGGAAGCAGCCTAATGTCCACTGACAGATGAATGGGTAAAGAAGATGTGGTACATATACACAATGGAATATTACTCAGCCATAAAAAATAACAAACTAATGTCATCCACAAAAACATGGATGGGCCTGGAGATTATCACACTATGTAAAGTGAGTCAGACAAAGACAAATATCACATGATATCACTTATATGTGGAATCTTAAAAAAAAGTATAAATCAACTCACTTGCAAAACAAAAACAGACTCAGATATAGAAAACAAATTTATGGTTACCAAAGGGAAAAGGAGAGTGGTAATAAATTAGGAGTATGTGATTAATAGATACACACCACTAAATATAATAAACAACAAGGATTTACCATCTAGCACATGAAACCATATTCAGTATCTTGTAATAACCTATATGGAAAACAATCTGAAGCTGTATACCTGAAACTAACACAATATTGTAAATCAACTGTAGTCAAATAAATGTTAAAAAAAAGAAGACAGCATAGATGTCACAAAAAATATTGCAGTCAAAGTTTGTTGAACCTCTTATATAGTTTTTTAAAATACTTGGTACAACGGACACTTAATTTAAATCATGGTAACTACCTTGGTTATTTTGATTTTTTAAGATTTTTTAAATGTGGGCCATTTTTAAAGTCTTTATTGAATTTGTTAAAATATTGCTTCTGTTGTTTATGTTCTGGTTTTTTGACCCTGAAAGCTTACGGGATCTTAGCTCCTCGACCAGGAATCAAACCCACGCCCCCTGAATTGGAAAGTGAAGTCTTAACCAATGGATCATCAGGGAAGTCCCAGCTGCTGCTGCTGCTGCTGCTGCTAAGTCGCTTCAGTCATGTCCGACTCTGTGCGACCCCATAGAGGGCAGCCTACCAGGCTCCCCCGTCCCTGGGATTCTCCAGCTCCCTTGTTTAAATCATGATCACTAACAGTTATTTCCAAGGGTCTTTTCTTATGGACCACAGAGGATTAATAAAAAGCATTGGTGGAGATTAGCACTGCTGCTTGCATTATTTTCTAATGAGAGATGAGATTTCCTATGTCTTTCCTGAACCTGACACTGCCTGGTATTAACTACAAACGGAGGTCTGAGCAGTCCTCGGGGCTTTCCTTTTGTATGTTTAATTGAAAACACATAAAAGGGCAAATTTCTGTCTCTTAAAAGACAGAAATGGCTTTAAGCTAGTAGTGACAAGGCACTTCATCACACCTACTCTAATTAGAGATTCGGGCAATGGCAAGCACTGGATAGTTCCTACTTTATTTCTCCAGCTTCAGCCTCACTGTGATTCTGGTGCTGCCTACCGTAACACTTGGGCTTCCCAGGTGGGGCTAGTGGTAAAGAACCTGCCAATGCAGAAGACATAAGAGACATGGGTTCAATCCCTGGGTCAGGAAGATCCCCTGGAGGAGGGCATGGCAACCCACTCCAGTATTCTTGCCTGGAGAATCCCATGGACAGAGGAGCCCGGCGGGCTACAGTCCATGGGGTTGCAAAGAGTCAGACACAACTGATGTGACTGAGCATGTGCGCACACACCATAACATTTTCATTTGTCCCAAATTTCGATTTCGTACCTTAATATTGTCCTTCCATTCTCCTGATGATAATACAATACATTTTGCACCACAGTTAGATGATCCCCCAAAGATTTTCCACTATCCTCTGCCACTCAACATCAACTGTATCATACAATCTTGGACCTCCTACCAGGGGTCAACTGAAGACTTCCTGACCCTCAAGTTAGTTGTGCTTTCCCCCCACAATCCTAATAGATGAAATAAAATAACTTCTCTGTGCTAAACACACCTTATTTCCCTCTTATCTTCAGCATCCTTAGCCCTAAACTCATCTAGGCTGGGATAACTGGAACAGACTTAGGTTAACTTAGGTGAGGTGGACACAGGAGCTAGAGTAGGTTTCCCTGCTCCCAATTATTGTTAATGTGCCACCAAACTCTCTGTAGGGTCCCTGTCAAAATTCTTGCTTCTTTACTCCCCTTCATTCTCACCCTCTGTTTGTTTGGTTTTTGTTTTGTTTTATTTTGGGGTTTTTTTGGATCAAATAAATAGTTCTACCCAATTCAGTGTTTATTTGCTTTGTTCTGGTTACTATCTTTACCCCAGCCCACTACCTTAATTCTGCATAGCTTACATTTTCTTTTCATTGGTAAAGCCCATTACTAGAAGCTGTACACATTTACCTTGTAATTCTGTGTATTGCCTTGGGCTTCCATTAAAAGAATTATATGGGGAATTCACACACAGGGGGTCCCCTAAGCACAGTGTCTAACATAGTTTCAGGGAAGTGCAACACAAATCAGCATAAAACCAATCAAGGTTGTCACTGAACATAACATTTTAAAAAAAATTTTTATTGGAGGATATGGCGACCCACTCCAGTATTCTTGCCTGGAGAATCCCATGAACGGAGGAGCCTGGTGGGCTACAGTCCATGGGGTCGCAAAGAGTCGGACACGACTGAGCGACTTCACTTTCACTTTCAGCTGCTTTACAGTGTTGTGCTAGTTTCTGCTGTACAACATCACATATTAGTCATAACTATGTGTGTGTATATATATGTATCCCTTCCCTCTTGAGCCCCCATCCCACCCCTCTAGGTCATCACAGAGCACCAGGCTGGGCCCCCTGTGTTATACAGTGCCTTCCCTCTAGCTGTCTATTTTATACATGGTAGTGTATATATGTCAATGCTACTTTCTCAGTTCGTCCCACCCTCTCCTTTCCCTGCTGTGTCCCGAGTCCATTTTTTGTGTCTGTGTCTCCATTCCTTCCCTGTAAATAGGTTCATCAGTACTGTTTTTCTAGATTCTACATATAGGCTTTAATATACAAAATTTGTTTTTCTGACTTACTTCACCCTGAATAACAGGCTCTAGGTTCATCCACCTCATTACAATTAACTCAAATTCATTCCTTTTTATGGCTGAGTAACATTCCATTGTGTATATGTACCACAACTTCTTTATCCATTCATCTGTCGATTGTCCTTAACATTTTTAATGCGTCTAAGGAAGTAATCCATTTCACTGTTAGTGGAAGGAGAATATAGTTTTCCTTCTCAGTATAAACTTGCTGCATTCCAGAGTTCACACACTTCAAAAGACTTGATGTTTTATTTGTGTCATCTATGGATCGGGGGCTTCCCTGGTGGCGCTAGTGGTAAAGAACCCACCTGCCAATGCAGGAAACATAAGAGACGTGTGTTCAATCCCTGAGTCAGGAAGATTCCCTGGAGGAGGGCATGGCAACCCACTCCAGTGTTCTTGCCTGGAGAATCCCATGGACAGAGGAGGCTGGAGGGTTGCAGTCCATAGGGTTGCAAAGAGTGGGACACGACTGAAGTGACTTAGCACACACGGATGCACATGAATCAAACTGAAAACCATAACAAATTGTTGATTAACAGTCATACCAAACAACTCTTCCCATTAAGCAGCTTCTAAATCAACAGTGCCTTGGCTGTTTAGTCTGAGAATCCAAGAAAGCAGAGATTCCTCAGTACTACTCAGAAATACAACCAAACTCCATTACACTATAGCCTTTGTTTTCCATGTAGGCATATCTAGTAAGACCTGGTCGAAATTTAGAAGTTAGTTCAGAGACCTAAGTAGGTCCTATCTTTTTGAAGACAGAATTCTAATCTTAGGATTTAACCATCATTTACCAGCCACATAGAAAAAGAAAGCCAAATAGAATAGGAGAGAGAGAAAGCCAGTCTTCCTTGAGGCACAGGACTGGTTTAATGTATCTGCTGCTGCTGCTAAGTCACTTCAGTCGTGTCTGACTCTGTGCGACCCCACAGACGGCAGCCCACCAGGCTCTGCCGTCCCTGGGATTCTCCAGGCAAGAACACTGGAGTGGGTTGCTATTTCCTTCTCCAATGCATGAAAGTGAAAAGTGAAAATGAAGTCACTCAGTCGTGTCCGACTCTTCAAGACCCCATGGACTGCAGCCTACCAGGCTCCTCTGTCCATGGGATTTTCCAGGCAAGAGTACTGGAGTGGGGTGCCATTGCCTTCTCCAATGTATCTGCTGCTGCTGCTGCTGCTAAGTCACTTCAGTCGTGTCCGGCTCTGTACGACCCCATAGACGGCAGCCCACCAGGCTCCTCCATCCATGGGATTTTCCAGGCAAGAGTACTGGAGTGGGTTGCCATTGCCTTCTTACAAGCAAATGAATTTGTGGCAGACAAGGAAATCATATGCACAAGGCGTTATAATGGACAGTGATCCTACTTCCAATAAATCAGTTCAATCAACTTCCTGAGTTCTGACCAAACGGGTGAGCATTCTCCTCTCCCGGAGAAAAACCTGGATAGACATGGGCTAACAGGCAGCATGGAGACAATAAGAACAGTTCCTTTCTTGCCCCTCCCCCACTCAGTGTAGCACCTTGAAAAGGTAAAAGAATTACATAATTGTACTACAGAATTATCTCACTCTCTATTATATGAAGGTATTATGTAATACTAGACCCCTAAAATAGAGTTTGTTTCTAGATCTTAAATTTGCCAGACTAGCTGTGTAACTTTGCCTTTTGAATATTTTTTATGTACAATAAAAAAATATTCATTGAGATGATCTTTAAGTTCCCTTCAAGATCTGAGTCTATTTTTTATCATTATAGTATACGTCCAGATTTCATTGCCAAGTTGGTTGCTTCTATGGGTCAGGGATGAGGACTTACGCACCCTTCACATGTCTACTGTTTTACAATTAGCGCCTTTTTGAAAAATGTGGTTGAGGTGTGGAAGAGTGTGTACCGCTGCTTCAATCTGTGTTAACAATGAGATGGAGGGAGGGAATATTATATATACCTGTCTCTCTCTCTCTCTCTCTCTCTATATATATATGTATACACACACACACACATTTTCATAGAATACCCCTGAAAGTATAAACTGGTTGCTTTTGAGCAAGGGGTTGAGGGGCCAGGAGTTGTGCATGGGTGGGTAAAAGTCATTTTTCAATATAGGTTGTCCTTTGTACTTATATTTTACTCTCCCCCTGGTCTTTCTTCTCCAACCATACTGTCCTTTTGCTAGTCCTCCAACTTACAAAGTATGCTCCTGATTCAAGCCCTTCGCATTTGCTATTCTAGTGTCTAGAATACTCTTCCTCCAGATTCTCTCCCTGTCTTACTTCACTCAGATCACTACTCAAGTGGCACTGTAACACGGAGACTGCCCTGACTATACTGTATGTAAATACACTCCTTCCTTTCCCTAATACCCTTTTACTTTAGTACCACCTGACATACTAAATATTTGCATTTATTTGGTGTATGACTCCCTTTTGGAACACTGCCTGGTGCATAACAGCCAATCAACAGATTACTTGACTTAATGAATACATTGTCTGAGGTTGGGTTTAAAAAAAAATAATCATGTACATAAATTACTTTTTCAAGAAAAAACAAACACCAGTTACGGGATAAATGTCCTATTAATTGACGATTAGATATATATTATGAAAGGACAAGGTCTAAACTTCTTTACTCAGCATACAGGGCTCTCCTTATCTTCCTGCTAGTGGCCATGGGCAAGTCATTCAACATAAATTCCGTTTCCTCATCCATAAAGTGCTAATTACTTCACAGAGTTAAGACTAATGTAGGTGAAAGTGCTTTTGTAACCTTGGCGCTATGAAAGTCACACAAAGCACATCGCTTCTCCAGTGCGCAACTGACCTGAAGTTGAAGGAGAGCGAATTCTTCAGAGCCCCTCCGACAAAGACCTATCTTTGACGCGGGACACGCCGCGAGGTAGCCGTTGTCAGGGCAACTGTCGGGCGTCTCCAGCCTCCGAGCACGCGCGACGGGGCCCCTCGGCGCGTCATTCTTTCAGAGGTCGCGATTGGTGGATTTCGGGCCAATCGGAGAAGCCGGTGGGGCGGGGCGGGGACGAGCAGTGTCCCGGGGAAGGCGTTCCCACCGTCTCTCTCCCCGACTTCCGGGTCGCGGTGCTTGCAGGGAGCGCACGGCTAGTAGCGTCGTTTCCGTTGCCGGCAGTTTGCAGTTGGGGAAACCGAGGCAGCTCCAGCTCCTCCTAGTTCTTCCGCTCCCTTGAGGTGGCTGCTGTTTGTTTTCCTCTCGCCCGGTGCTGCTTGGGTGCGGCTTCGCTGGAGGCGCGCGAGCCCCGTGGCGCCCTGCGGAAAGTCCACTGGGCGTCCGGGCCGGCGGGGCTTTGTGCGAGCCGTTCCCTCCCACTCGCGGGAAGGGCGCGAGCTGGATTCGGCCAGACTCCGGGAGGGGGCCTCGGCGGCGCAGCGACACCCCAAGGGCTGGGGAGCTCTGGCGCCTCGAGGCTGGCGTTCCCTCTGCTTGGCAGTTCGGCTTCTTTTGTTCTGATGAGCGCGGACCAGATGGATTCTTTTTAAAGTCACAGTTCAGCCCGTCTCTGATTGCACAGATTCTGCGCTGACTTGGGATTTCGAATTTGACAATCCCTCGGGAGACTATGTATCGGTGGGAATATTTAAGCCAGGACGGAGATGAGCTTTTTCTTTAGTTTTTAAGTAACTCCTCCTGACTTGCATTTCCCCCACCCCGCTCCATGTTAAGAACCGAAGATTTTTTTTCTTAGGGCATAAAGATTAAGTTTTATCGAGGGTGTAGTTTATCACTCTTTTTAGTATTTCTGCCCTTCACCTGTTGAATGGAAAACCAGCAATTAGCCAGGGTGTGATCTACTCCGTGTTCAACTTTGTGCTTCAATTTGTAAGCTATATGTAGTGTTTTTGTTTGCTGGGATCACCTGACTGGGACACATGTAACTGGGTTATCCACGGGGTTAAGAAGAGTTGTTCCTTATACAAACAATTCTCATGTATACTGTATTTGACTTAATAGTTGCTTAGCTGGGATTCTTTCGTTCTTGGCCTGTTGATCCCTATTCTCAAAGAATAAGAAATTAAATAGTGAACCGAGAGCTTGAATCTAGGTAAATAGTTTGATTTTTACAGTTGTTTAGAAGAGGTAAATAGACCTTTTGACCAGCGTCATTTAATTAATATAAATGGCGTATATTACACCTGCCATTGTTTTCTTAGATGCCTAACACTACTATAAAACAGACATGATGGATTAACAATGTAATTTGGGATTCAATGAGTTGGATAAACTAATTTTTCCCTTTAAAAAAATCCAATTTAGGGTCATTAAACCTGTCATATATTTCCTTCTGCAGGGAAAAAAAATGTTTATTGCTTTGTGGGAGTTCTTCTATGGGCACTTTTTTCGATTTTGGATGAAATGGCTCTTACGACAGATGACTGGAAAATGTGAATTGCAGCGAATTTTTGATACCTATGTAGGGGCACAAAGGACGCACAGGATAGGTAATGTTTTTCAAAAAAGAATGATTAAAAATGAACAAGATTCTGTTTTTCTCAGTACTGATTGTGACAGATGCTCTTGCATATCGTGATCAAATCACTTAATCTGTTTCATGATCTTTGAATCCTTCTCACTCTAAAACTGATTTTATGGAAAAAGAAACAATTATTTAATTCATCAGTGTATTTTAGATTATACTTGCAACCTACTTTCTAGAAAAAAAAAATCTCTCTACTGCTATCACCCCTTTGAAATTTTCACTTAAGTAAAGGGGATCCATTTTTACATTCAGCATCCTTCAGTCTTAATTTCTCAATGCAGTTCATGAAAGAACAATCTGGTAATCCCTGAGAAAGATCATTAGACTGGAAATCTGCTCTGTCACACTGTGTAGCCAATAGCCACATGTGGTTGTTGAACACTTGAAATGTGATTGGTTTGAATTGAGATGTGCAGAGGTATGAAATATATGCTGGATTTCAAAGACTGTGTGAACAAAGAATGTGAAGGTGTCTCACTAATAATTGTTTATATTCATTGTATGTTGAAGTGATAATATTTTGGATCTTTGGGTTAAAATATATTAATGTTACTTTTATCAGTGTCTGTTACTCTTATATGGCTACTAGAAAATGTTAAGATGTAAATGTTAAATGTGAACATACATGGTTCACATTTGGGCTTGCATTATATTTCTGTTGAACAGTGCTGCTCTTTAACCTTCTAAAATTGATCAGCTTTCCATGCTAAATTGAAAATATTACTTTAAATTAGAACACAGATGAGTGAGAAGTGTGACTGAGGTCATTTCTCCTTGACCAGAGTAAGGCAGACCAGGGATGAACTGCACTTCATGCTCATGGTGTTAAATGGGAAAATCATGACTTAACCAAAACCTCTTTTGTGTTGAACAAGTGCGCTTCAACTAAGAAATCCACCCCTGTTAGATGTGAGCAGTGGGTGTTGGTAGCCAAGACAACAGGCAAAGAATGGCAGACGGTCAGGGAGGGAACCTCAGGGCATCTGGATAACTGAAGTTTAATTACTTCCTAAGATTTTTCACAAATTTCTGACTGACTTAAATTCTTGCTTGATCTTAAGAGTTGCCCTTTTGACTACTCTGAAGAGAGCAAAGTACCTCTTGATAAGAAAAAAATGTAAAAATTATTGTATCATCTAGAGCTATTAAAATAATTTGTTATTTTCTCAGTATTTATAATATTTGTTTATAGAGTAATTCACAAACAGTAAGTAATAATATTCTTTTGCTTCTTTTCAGAAAATTCCTTGACATACTCCAAGAATAAGGTAGGATCATATCAAGGTAATAATTCTAGAAAATTAACTTGGAGATACTTTTTCTTTAAAAGAATGTCTTAGTTTTAGAGTTAATTATTTTTAGTGTGCTACTAGAAGAGTCTTTGCTGTAAAGAGTATTGTGTGAAGTTTTCCCACTTAAGAAGTAGTATTCTATTTTTTAAAACACTTTTTTCTCTTTGTGTGTGTGAGGAGCGGGGGAGCGTACAATACTTGTCACAAAGAAGTATTTGAATAATTTGTTCTGTTTTGAGGTTTTGCTTGTTTATTTTACCTCAAAACTTGATAACTTGTGGGAAAGCAAAGTGTTTAGGGGGAAAGCCTTCTCATAGATTGTGTCCTTAGGATAGGTTTGGATAGTTATTTGGGTTTTCAATAGAAAACCTTTTGATCCAAAATAAGCCACTTTTTATTACTCATGCTATTGATTAGTCAGCTACTGCTGTATTGCTGTGGTTTAGTCTCTAAGTTGTGTCCAGCTCTTTGTGACCTCATGGACTGTAGCACACCAGGCTCCTCAGTCTTCCACTATCTCCACAGTTTGCTCAAATTCATGTCCATCAAGTCAGTGATGCTATCCAACCATCATCCTCTGCCACCCACTTCTCATTTTGTCTTCACTCTTTCCCAGCATCAGAGTATTTTCCAGTGAGTTGGCTCTTCGCATCAGGTGGCCAAAGTATTTGAACTTCAGCATCAGTCCTTCCAATGAGTATTCAGGGTTGATTTCCTTTAGGATTAACTGCCTTGATCTCCTTGCATTCCAAGGGACTCTTGTAAGAGTCTTCTGTGTAACAGACTTACAAAATCTCAGTGACATATACCAAAGTTAGTTATTTCTTATTCATATATCTGTGGGCCGACTGGACAGGCTCTTCCTCAAGCTGGTGCCAAGTTCAGGTCTGTTCCAGTTATCTCATTCTGGGATCCAGATTGAAAAGAATCCACATTGATTCATAGTAAATCATTGGAGCTCCAACCACACAAATATATTTCAAGTTTTCTTGTGTCATGTGTCATTAACATGCCTAGAATAAGTTACATGGCCAAGCCCAAGTCAAGGGATGGAGAAATACATTCTGCTCACCATAAACCCATGTTAGACATGTGGGTATATAATTCAGTTACATGGGAATGAAAAATAGGGGCCGATTATTCAATCTAACACATGCTATACTTCCCTAGGGTAGTTCACAGTTTTTTTCCTCTGTATATAGATTAGTTGGTGTGGCAGAGGTAGAGTGTGGGTCATCTAGATTCTTGTTTGAGTAAGATCAGATCAGTTGCTCAGTCGTGTCCGACTCTTTGCAACCCCATGAATCGCAGCACGCCAGGCCTCCCTGTCCATCACCAACTCCCGGAGTTCACTGAGACTCACGTCCATCGAGTCAGTGATGCCATCCAGCCATCTCATCCTTTGTCGTCCCCTTCTCCTCCCGCCCTCAC
>NW_011495070.1:8058650-8059508 GCF_000754665.1 Bison bison bison
TCCACACAGTCAAAGGCTTTGGCATAGTCAATAAAGCAGAAATAGATGTTTTTCTGGAACTCTCTTGCTTTTTCCATGATCCAGCAGATGTTGGCAATTTGTAAGTGGATCACAACAAACTGTGGAAAATTCTGAAAGAGATGGGAATACGAGACCACCTGACCTGCCTCCTAAGAAATCTATATGCAGGTCAAGAAGCAACAGTTAGAACTGGACATGGAACAATAGATTGGTTCCATATCGGGAAAGGAGTATGTCAAGGCTGTATATTGTCACTCTGCTTATTTAACTTATGTGCAGAGTATATCATGCGAAATGCAGGGCTGGAGGAAGCACAAGCTGGAATCAAGATTGCCTGGAGAAATACCAATAACCTCAGATATGCAGATGATATCACCCTTATGGCTGAAAGCGAAGAAGAATTAAATAGCCTCTTGATGAAAGTGAAAGTGGAGAGTGAAAAGTTGGCTTAAAACTCAACATTCAGAAAACTAAGATCATGGCATCTGGTTCTATCACTTCATGGCAAATAGATGGGGAAACAGTGGAAACAGTGGGAGACTATTTTTTGGGGCTCCAAAATCACTGCAGATGGTGACCACAGCCATGAAATTAAAAGATGCTTGCTCCTTGGAAGAAAAGCTATGATGAACCTAGACAGCATATTAGAAAGCAGAGACATTATTTTGCCAACAAAGGTTCTTCTAGTCAAAGCTATGGTTTTTCCAGTAGTCATGTATGGATGTTAGAGTTGGACTATAAAGAAAGCTGAGCACCAAAGAATTGATGCTTTTGAATTGTGGTGTTGGAGAAGACTCTTGAGAGTCCCTTGGACTGCAAGGAGATCCAACCAGTCAA
>NW_011495070.1:8059608-8099501 GCF_000754665.1 Bison bison bison
CTGAAGGAAATCAGTCCTGGGGTTCATTGGAAGGACTGATACTGAAGCTGAAGCTCCAATACTTTGGCCACCTGATGTGAAGAACTGACTCATTTGAAAAGATCCTGATGCTGCGAAAGTTTGAAGGTGGGAGGACAAGAGGATGACAGAGAATGAGATGGTTGGATGCCATCACCGATTCAATGGACATGAGTTTGAGTAAGCTTCAGGAGTTGGTGATGGACAGGGAAGCCTGGTGTGTTACAGTCCATGGGGTCGCAGAGTCAGACACGACTGAGCAACTTCACTGTCACTATACATCTCTGACTTTTTTAGATATTCATATATGTTTGTATTTGGTCGTGATGTACAGTGTGGATCTAGAGTTTAGGGTCAAACAATGTTGACTTTCTACTAGTGTCTAATGATACTGATATGAGTACCTGATTCATGCCAGAAAGAAAATGGACACTGTTGAATGTTGCAAACTTATCAGTTAAGTTCTGGAGAGTGACCTATAAAATAGGTGCTTTACTGATATAGTCTTTTATTTATAAATGGTCAGTATAACTCATACATGAATGAATATTGTGGGGAGCAGTGCAGAGTCCTACCTTTTTGTTCAGAATCTTACAGAATCTTATTTTGTTCAGAATCTTTTTCTCTCCTTCTTTAATAAGACTGTAGGGATCTAGAGTGTTACCAAATTGCTGATTCTAAAAATTTGTTTATACCTATCTACCCATATAGTTCCTTTAATAACTTGGAACACAATTTTATGAAGTAATAACATCATAAATTGTAGATGAACATCTGGAGAGATTCTGGAACTGGGAACTCTATTTCACAGATCTGTCTCTGTAACTATTATTACTAAAATTGATTTTAACATTTTCAGTCATGGAATTTGCTAGTGGGATTTCATGTGTTGTAAAATTATGCCCGAATTAAGTGAGACTGTATATAAGATGTTACTTTTTAAGAACTCTAGAGCCTTAGTCAAGTCCTTGAGCAAAGATTTGAGTGATTGCTATATGTTCAACATTCCATCAGGGTCTTTGGGATACGAAACAGTAAGTAAAAAACAAAATCTAATGTAATTATAAACAGGCATCTGGAGATGTAAGAGGTAAGGTGGGCTGAGGTGAAGTGTCTGGAGGCTTTAAGGTAGTAGTTGCAAGTTTAAAGAAAATAAGATGTTCATTATCTTTTATCTCCTTTACTGGCTACTAAAGTTCACTAGAGAACTACACATTAAAATTGTATTCTTATGATTTTATTATTTGAAAATTGCTAATTGTGTTTTCAAGAGCATACTAAAAAGAAATGGTCAACAAGTGG
Source organism: Bison bison bison (assembly GCF_000754665.1). NCBI lineage: Eukaryota > Metazoa > Chordata > Mammalia > Artiodactyla > Bovidae > Bison > Bison bison. The sequence continues at coordinate 8,060,929 of NW_011495070.1, forward strand.
GTGCTTAAATTAAATCACAGGAGCTTTGTTTTCTTGAAGTTTTAAATCCAGCGTAACTTGTCAATAAGCTAATGGGCGAAGTCTCATCAGTTTAGACATACAATTTATGGTGTGTGTTGTATCTCATTTGTTTACTTCATTTATCATACTTTGTAGAGTAAAATTGACTTCTGATTTTGTGATATTTCCATTAACTTGCTCTACTTTTTTATTTCTATGAAAAAAGTCTAAGTTCAGATTCTGTCACTTCCTTTGACTTTGTGCAAGTTACTCATTGTAAAAGGAAGGTATTAATATCCACATGGTTGTTTTAAGACTAGAGATGTTAATATGGAAGCAGTAATATATAAAAATAATAATGTTTTCAAAGTCAGTGAATGTAACTTGCCACATTAACAAAGTAAATCAGAAAAATATGGTCATTTCAGTAGATATTAAAAAAACTGTTTTGACAGAACTCAATACCCATTCATGATCAAAAACAGTCAACTAACTAGGAATAAAAGGAACTTTATCGTCATATTAAAGGCTGGCATGGTATGCAACACTGAAATATTGAATGCTCTGCACGTTCAGTTGAGAAAAAATGAGGATGTTTACTCTCCTTTTATCCAGCATTTGCTGGAAGACCTAAGCAGTGCAGTAAGGCAAAGAAAATAAATCTAAGACATAATGAGTGAAAAGAAATAAACTGTCTTTATTAACAGATGGCATAGTTTATGAGTATAGAAAATCCTAAGAAATCTAAAAATTACTGGCATTATTAGTAAATGAATTTAGCAATGTCCTAGGACATAGTATGTTTCTGTATGTTAACATAAACTTCTTAGAAACAAAAAAGAATAATTCCACTTACAGTAGCATATACTCAGGGATAAATTTAATGAAACCTGTGTAAGACTTCCACATTACAACTCCTTTTCCTGAGAAAACTTAAAATGGAAAGATATACTGTGTTCATCAATTAGAAGAGTCAATATTGTTATGATGCCAATCCCCAAACTGACCTGTGGATTCAATGCAATTCCAGTCAAAATCCCAGCAAGTTATTTTTGAAGGGAGTGACAAGCTCATTTAAAGTTGATACAGAGTTTTAAGGGACTTAGTATAGCCCAAATAGTCTTCTCAAAGAACAAAGTTAAAGGACATATACTGTCTGACTTCCAAGACTTTCTGGGCAAAGAGATAAATATAACAGGTGAGACAACAGAAATAGGCCATATGTAACTTTTAAAAAGAATACTAAAGCAATTCAGTGAGATCAGGAAAGTATTGGAAAACCAGTAAAGTGCAGGAACAACTGGAACCAAATTGGGAGGGTCAGGGGTGGGGAGGCTCCTATCACTCTCTTCTTGTGAAAATTAATTTGATATGGACTTTAGACCTATATTTAAAATGTTAAGCCTTCTCAAAGAAACCATAGGAGAATATACATCTTCTACCATGGGTTAAGCAGAAGTTTCTTTTAGAGAAGACATAGCATTACCATTTAAGAAAAAAATCAAAAAATTAGACTTCATCAGAATAAAAACTACTTATCAAAAACGCCTTTAAGAAATGAATTGGCAAGCCACACAGAAAACATTTACAGCACATATATCTGATTAAGGACTTATATCCAGTAAAGAACTTTTTAGAACTCAGTAATAAAAAGCACAATTGCCCTTTTGAAAATGCTCCTTTTTTTCCCCAGCTATAAGAGATTTTTCTCATACAGCTTTCTTTCACACAAATAGGTTTTACAGAAAGCTACACTTGTTGTTCAGAGTGAAGTGGACAGATGTGTAGAAGATATAATGAAGGAAAAGAATATTAACCCTGAGAAGGATGCCAGGTGTGTGTTTTTACAGTATTCTCATTTATCGTGTTCTTACATCCTGTGAGGTTAAAGATCACACAAAGTTGTGAAACATGAGAGGTGAAAGGTTTGTGAAAATCATCCAATTCAGTCCTTACACTTCACTCGATGAGGAAGTGAGGTCGGGAGAGGTGAGTAGTAGGAGATCTGAAACCTGTATCTCTGGGTCCCAGGACTTCCCTGGTGGCTTAGACGGTAAAGTGTCTGCCTTCAATGTGGGAGACCCGGGTTCCATCTCTGGGTCGGGAAGATCTCCTGGAGGAGGAAGTGGCAGCCCACTCCAGTACTCTTGCCTGGAAAATCCCATGGACGGAGGAGTCTGGTAGGCTACAGTCCATGGGGTGGCAAAGAGTCAGGCGTGACTGAGCGACATCACTCCCTCACTCACTGGGTCCCAGTGCAGCAGAATTGCCAATTTACGTCTGCCTTCCCTGAAATAGCTTACCATCACTTTCCCAAACTGAAATGTGACTTCAGCACCTGTGTCCTTCTTTGTCTTCCAAAATTCAGTTCCTCCACCCTCCTCCAGGAAGGTCGTCTGTTACACAATTAACCCATTGTCCTATAGTCACTGATCTGCTCTTGCTCCTCCCCAAATGAATTCTGAGTTCCATAAGAGAAGGACTTGACTTATTCCAGTTTTGTGTTCTCAGCACTAGTTTATTGAGATAGTAAATATTTAGCAATTTTTTCTTCATTTGGTATTTTCTATGTGGATATTGAGGAAGGAGTCATTTGTTTAGGCTGAAACAGGGAAAGGTACAGGAGAGAACTGTGACGATAATTCCACAGAAGAGGGAACGTTTGAGCTGTACCTCATTGAGTGGGTTGGGGAGGACATTTCATGCAGAGAAGGAGGCTACAAGGCACAGAGCCCTTGAGGATCTGGAAATGGTAGGGAGTCCTTTGCGGCCTGAGCGTTGGATAGACACAGAGCAGAGGCTGGAGAAGTGGGTGGGGTGCGAGGTCAGAGACACACGCAAGAAGGCTCACATGTCACACTGAAAAACTTGGATTTGTCCTCTGTTTTGTTTTTGGTTTTTTTTTTAAGCGAACAAGCTGCATGATCAGATATGTATTTTAGGAAGATGGAGGGTAAATTTGAGGGTATAGGAGGCTGGTAGAAGGGATAAAGACAAAACAAGAAACTGAGTCATTTGGACAAGAGACGATGAAGCCATAAATATACCAGGTTAAACAGATATATGATGGGGGCTTTAAAGGACATTTCAGAGCCAGAAAGGCTAAGGGCTCGGGGACCTTTTGATGTGTTTTTGATGGAGAGGAGGGTCAGAACTCGGAGCATTCTAGCTTGGGGAACTAGCTTAGTGATTCCATGAACAGATTGGGAGACTGAGTTGAGAAGGAGCATGCTTCTTCAGGGAAGATAAGCTGTTGTGTTCGGGAGAACTGGGAGAACCTGTCATGGCAATGTGTGTTGTTTCATCCTTGGAAAACCAGGTCTGCTGTTAATATTGGGCAATAAAAATAGGGAAATGTGTGAGACTGCACAGAGAAAATGTGAAAAGAAGTGAACAAATGAAGGATTTGCACACTTTACGGTTTGCAGAGTTTGCTTTTCCTATGCAGCTTGCTCTCTTTCTAGGCCTTGTTCTATCTTACCGTACGTGATACTTTGTATAATGCTTTGTGTTTTCAGAGGCTCTTGATGCTTATTGTATGCAACTGAAAACTGGAAATTGCTTTCTAAATAGACATATGAACCACAAGCTATGGGAGGTGTTACTTTATTGTGGTAGGAAGGTATGTTTTTAAAAAATGATAATTTTTATCATTTTCAGTTTTAAAATCTGCATGAAGGCATGCTTACTACAGATATCTGGTTACAAACAGCTCTATTTGGATGTAGAAAGTGTGAGAAAAAAGCCGTATGATTCTGATAACCTGCAACATGAAAAGCTGCTTATCAAGGTAAGTTTTTGGCATTTTGTATTTTGAGTGACACTGGAAAATAAATCAGGCTTAAGATAGTAAGGCCTGTGTGCAATGTCTAGAGGCTTACACAGCTATCTGATTTCTTTGCCTCTTAGAAAATGTAATCATCCTGGTGAAAGATTTTTCATTAACTATTTTTGTAATTTTCTGATAAGAATCAATAAGATATTCAAATTTAATTTTAATTTTTTTTTAATTCTGAAATAAATCATAAACTTAAAAAGGGAGATCTTTTCAACTGAGAAGTGAGTCCACAAGCTTCAGACTTTTTTTCCCCCTTAAGTTTTATAGAATTCCTTATAAAAATTAGGCATTTTTTCAGCTTCCTCTCAAACTGTGAACATGGAGGTCCCTTTTCAGATCATTATATCAGATCTTTGGGGATTTATGAAACGTGCTGAATATTGCCACAATAGATTTAAAAATTAAGGGAGTAAAGAAATTTACCTAGAACCTTCCTATTATTTCTGGAGTAGAAGTATATAAGGCCGGTGTGGTGCCAAAATGAGAGATTAGACCTGGAGCAAGCTTTCCAAATCATCTGCTTTAGTACCTTTGTTTGAGGGATGAGTTTAATTCTGGGGCCTAGAGAAGATGAAGTCATTTGCTTCGGGAAGGTCTTAGAATGATGAGTTCTGAAACAGAAATGAGTCACCTGCCCATCCACTTCACCTGTTCTGATTGTATTTTTTAATGTTTAAAGTTAGGGAAGACAGCACAGAGCGCCTGGTGTTTGGTTATAAACTAAAGTGTTGTGGAAAGAGACGTCATTCCAGTAAGCGGGTGTCTAAGTAACAGTGAGAGGCAAGTCTAAAAACAACAACACTTTTCCCTTGTTTTCAGAAAGCACTTCACCGAACTTTAAAAATAAAACTTGGTTTTGGCAGAGCATAATAAAACTACTCAAAGGACTTTTGCTGCGGGTTGAGTTTCTATATTTCAGGTGTTAGCATAGTTAGTGCCTGGCACTCACTGAGGCTGGACTGCTCTTTATAACCTTCTCATCATCATTATTCCCGTAACCTCAGACCCTCTCTACACTGTATCTTCTCTTTAGAGGAGTAAGACCCAAGTCCTAGCATTTTAGTCAGGGGAATATTCATCTTGGTGATTCATCATGAAACTTACCGAAAGGTGAAGAGCCAGTGGCTGGCAGTGAGTCACCCGGCCTCACACAAACTCAGCAGGGTCAGGGGCTGAGGAGATCCATGCCTCTAAGTGCAATCTAAGGGCCACCTTCACTAAAGGTAACCAGTGTTTTAATGTTTGGAATCCAGAGTTCCACGTTGGCCTATGAAATCACAATCTCCAGGGGTGAAACCCAGAAATTTGATATTTACACAGAGTAAGTGTTGAGTATTAGCGGTCTTACCTTGTCTCTCACCGCATCGTTGTGGGCCTCACTCTTGGCATAATCAAATGCTTGCTGAGCTCACGGAGAGACGCTAAGGTGAGCAGATGCATGTGTTAGTGATGAGAGGAGGGACCAGAGAAAACCCAGTCTGATGACTGTATTAGCTTCAGGGCCAGAGTCCTGACCCTGTCTTACAGTAAGGTCACAAAGTCTTCACATTTCATTCTAGGTAACAGGATACTCCTTTCATTAGGAGTCCTTTACTCAACAATGCCTGAAATGATAGTGAAATGGAAAAAAAATGCAAGTATTTCTGTTTTGCAAGTTTTCACAAACTTTCTTATCAACTTTTGTAAGTCTGTTTTGTTTGATGACTTGTGGTGTTGAATTTGGAAAATGACTGATTTTTTTTTTTTTTAACTTTAGTTTGCATTGATTAGTTTGTTGCTATCCAATAGTTGATAGCTGTTCTTAAATCCTCAGTCTTGAGGAATATATTTACTTACAAACAAGTCATACTTTTTTCTTTTAAAATTATGAAAATTTGTAAAAATAATGTTATTGGTATTGTTTCTCCATGATCCCCTCCCTATCTCAGACTTGTATTCCTTCTGACTAGGGACTAATCACCCGCCATTAGAATAAAGCCTACTTAAGAATATAGTGTTTGAGGGAAGGGCCAAGTGCCTAGGACTGTGTTCTTCTCAAGGAAGCAGTTTACCAAGTCTAGTGTATATGTATTACTTAGTAAGTAAAGCCATCTTATTGTTTCAGATTTCTGTGTATTTGTTACCTTTTCAAAATCTGTCGTTCTTTATATCAGTCTTTTACATTGGAATAAATGTGCTACATTTTTTAGGATAACTGAAATGTTCTCTAAAGTCTTTGTTGAGCCTGTGATTTGTCTACAAAAGTAGTTTAATTGAAAGCATTCAGTTTACCAGTATGTCAGCTGCGAGAAGGAAAATGTCTTGGTAATTAAGAGCATCACTATTGTTTGTAATATGGAAGCATGTTTATACAGCTTTGGAATCTACTAATGCCCACGAAAAAGTTGAAGGCTAGAATCTCCAAGCAGTGGGCTGACATTGGTTTCCAGGGTGACGATCCCAAAACAGACTTCAGAGGCATGGGCATACTTGGATTAATCAATCTTGTGTAAGTGAAAATAAACTTTCTTTTCTTCTCTAAATGAAATTCCATGTAATCTCCAATCTTGTTAAGATTTAGTAAGAATTAATCTGGTTGTTTCATACTATCTCTGAATTTTAGTAGCTGCTGTGCTATTAGTATTTACTAATATGCTGGCAAAAATTTGAATATGTTGGCCATATGCTTTGTCTGTGTGTGTGTGTGTGTGTGTGTGTGTGTGTGTGTGTGTGTATGATTTCTTTACTTACCAACTTTTCCTCTTTCTCTTCCTACCTTTCTGATACCATTTAAGGAATTGTATGTACTCTTTTCCTACTCTTTTTATCCTTTTGCCTCTTCCTTCTTGGCTCTCTGATTCCATTTTAGGAAATATAAGCACACAAGATGAAAATAAAGTCTCTTCACACTTACTCTTCACCATCTGTGACAAGTGATCTAAATCCCTGACCTTTCAGAGCCTATATGAATTCTCTCTTGTTTTTCTTTTTTAATATTTATGCTTGGGCATATATGTGAAATCTCAAAATATGTAACTAAAGTCAGAATTGATAACCAACTCTACTTTAGAAATTAACCTGGAAGATTAATATGTATATGAATGTGCAGATGGAGATATTTTAGTGTTTGGGCCTGTCCTTGAGTAGTGATTTATAGGCTTATAAAATGCCTAGGGTGAGAACCCTAACCATAACAAAGTTCATATAATTGTTACTGTGAAAGAATTATTCCCCAAACTGGGCTAATTTATGTTAATATTGAGAAAAAATATCTAGATCAATATGGATAAGGCTATTTGGGAGGAAAATAGAAGATATAGTAGGGCTTTGATATTTACAGGTTTTTTTCCAGTAACAAAAGTATTTAATTTTCTGTAATACCTAAATTTATGAGTAGGAAAGTTAACTATATGTCTACTTTTCAAAAATAAAGCACAAAAGTCTGAAAAATAATGATAATAATTACAAAAAATGAGATTGCCAATTTTTCACTTTGATAAACAGAAACTTGAATTTAAGTAGAATAAATGCAGTTTGTTTTCACTTGGGAAAATTCTAAAATATTTTAAAATTTATTATTGTTCAGAACATGTAGATCTTTTGTTTTTAGCCTTTAAAGTCCATCTTTTTTTCTTGGTACTTGTAAACTACACAGATAATTGGAGTTCAGTTAGATACACATTCTTCTGATGTTTCCTTTCTTAACTTTTGCTGAATAACCTTGCTTTTGGCTCATTTCCTCAGAAATCAAGATTTTCAACGCTTTTCAGAAGATAATTTAGCTTAAAACTTAAATAATTTAATAGGATTTGATTCAGTTCTGTGGTAAGGGATTCTGATAGATCTTTAAATAATTTGCAGATATTTTTACTCTATTTAGAGCTAATAGCTACTAATTTGAAAAATGACCAAGATCCAGATATATTGTTTGATGGCCATTGATGTACTAGAAATGGTTGAAAATATAAAATTAGCTCTGACTTCTCTATAAGGTTTGGTCTATAAGAACTCAAAAGAGGTTGCATTGGTACTCACCAACAGGATGTATGAGCCTTTATATATTTCTCTTCTGTATCTGCTAATACTTCTGTTTTATGGCCGGTATTTTAGTTATACCACTCATCAAGGAGGGTTTTGTTTTTGTTTGGTTTTTAAGCAAAAGGAAGGCTATTGACTTTCTTCTGATTGCATTGACAATGGCATTAAGCAGTACAGACTTAAGTCACAAGAGAAGGAATGAACTCAGGTGAAAGGAAGTGTCCCAAGAGGTAGACAGTGACTATTTTATAAGAAATGTGGAACAGACAGAACTCTAGATTTTCCTTAAGGTAGATTTAAAAAATCTCTTGTTGGATCATTTTTTTGTCAAATACTTCAAAATCTAGCAAAGGACCCATATCCTATACTAGATAGGCCTGATGGCTCAGAATTAAGTTTTGATTGAGAAGCATCTCAGAGTCACTAAAGGATTTGAGATGGAGATTGGGGTACTTTTGGCAATAGGACTGTCATTTTGACAGTAGCTTTTAAAATTGCTTCTGGGTATCTTCAGTTTGAATGGCATGTTAATTTTGTTATTTTTCTTAAACCTTTTCAGATATTTCAGTGAAAATTACACCAGTGAAGCTCATCAGATTCTTTCCCGTTCAAATCATCCAAAATTAGGGTATGCTGGATATATTAAAGAAACTGTAAACTCTTGAATTCAAGTTAATTAGAAGATCTGAATTTGAAAGTATTTCAGGGTATTTTTCTAAATTATTTTAGTTAATAAGAACTTTATAAATAATACTGCATGACATTATTTTAATATATGTGATCATAAACTGATTTTGTATGTATTTCAGTTATTTTTATCACAAGGTATAGTTTATCTATAAAATGAAAATAAGGACCTTTTAAAATTTTTCTGAGGAAGATTTGAAAATGGGAATGGGAAATGGCTTTGAAATAGGAATAGGAAAATGAGAAATAACTTTGAAACTTGTGAAGTGAAATGTAAATTGACATTATTAGCTTTGTTGTTGTTCGGTTGCTAAGTTGTGTCTGATTCTTTGCAGTTATTAGCTTTATCATTATTTATTTTTATATTTCAATGATACCTATCTTTGAAAAAGCATTATATTGATAACAGTATTACATCATAAAAATAAATACCCTGATAATGGAGAAACTGTCAGATTACCCAGTGTATTTTAGAAATCAATGAGGGTGTATGTAGTACTCTCTTGGATTTTTTAAAAAGGATTTTGGTTTTAGATATTCATGTGACCAGAGCTTTATTTTCATGTTTTAGATTAGATCCAGAAAAGCAATAGGCTCTGAAGAACAAAAATGTTTAATCAATTCTGGTGTACTTTCTTAATATGTAGAACTTATTTTAAAATCAATACTGTGTTAGAAATTAATCAGAGTAACATTTTACTAATTCCTTGCATAGTTTAAAATTTACTGTATGAACTATTTGGCTAGCTGGGATAACTGGTAATGTTTCTGACATAGGTATTCTTATGCAATAGTTGGAATCAATCTTACAGAGATGGCTTACAGCTTACTGAAGAGTGAAGCTTTGAAGTTTCACCTCTACAACTTTGTTCCTGGTATACCAACAATGGAACACTTTCACCAGTTTTATTGTGAGTATTGAAATGACTTAAAAGTAGATATTTCTAAGAAAAATTTTAAATCCTTAGTAAAGTGTATATATATATACATATATGTACACACTTAGTATATAATATTAAATATGTAATATATACTACCTTGATCAAATATATAATGTGTATTTGTCATTTTACTATTTAGTATCTCTGAAAAACAAGATAATGGAATATGGGTTTCTAAGAGTATTTTGTACTTCAGTTTATATATTTGCTGATGTAAAAAATTCACTGAGGCAGTTTTTTGACATGTATGCAAATTTAGTATTTATGCAGTTTCTCTGTAGACATTCATTTTCCAGTCAACTATAGATGAATTTTTCTTCTTATGTAGTGGTTAATGAATGCTGTTGAATCAAGGACAGATATCATTTGGTTACTCTTGTAAGGAAGTTTAAAGGAATGTTTCACACGCACACACTCCTTATTTCAAGACCAGGTTTTTTTGTGTGTTAGGTTGGGGCTATCTAGTAACTCTTCCTAAAGCAGTTATGTAACAGTCATGTAACAGTTGTAACTGTTCCTTTAACTTTTATTTTAATGATATTTGAATCTTGAAGGTTTAATGTGAATAAACGCATCTTCTGAAGATACTGCTCAGAAGCAAAGAATTCAGATTTAGCCTGGCTTCATACTCTCCTTTTTCTTGATCTTTTTGTATCTTTAGATAGGATATAGGTTATAGGAAACTGCTTAGATACTAAGGGCTCAGATCGTAACATCTTCATCCATTCTCAAAGGAGTCATCCAGGTCTCCATTGCCATACCCTCCCCTGCCTTTAGTAATCCCTAATTTCCAGGTTTGTCTCCTTCCTGAATTTCTCTTGAATTTGTCCACCTATTTCTGTCCCATTGGAACTGTAATGTTACTTTGTTACTAGGTTACTGTCATAGCCTTTTCCCTAGTCTTTCAGTCATGACCCATTTCTAGATGTCCACATTGAAAATACAGTTATTTAAAATGAAAACATAGTTGTTTTCTTTCATCTTGTTACTGAAAAACTGTTTTTCCCTCCTCTAGTCTTGTTTAGTTTCTTCTCCTAAATCTCTCATTGACTTTATGCAAAGGGCTGGAACTCCTGGGACTTGGCCAGCTGTTTCCAGATTACTTGTCTTCTCTATGAATATATGCTTGTGTAATGATGCCTGTTGAACACAAAAAAGAGTAGCAAAACAAACAACCGAAAAACTACCCCCCTCAGCATTTTACCACATTTAAATAAATGTGTTAGAGTGACAAGTGGGAATGCAGTACAAAATGAACTCTGTCCAGTACCCCCACAGAGGGGTAACTGGAGCATCTTCGGATAGCGTTGCTTACAGTGCTTTCAGTACCAGCATCTTCTTTGGCTCCTGACTAGGAAGATCATCAAAGTAATACGTGAGGTGGCAAAGTCATTACAGGACCTTCTCAGTTGTTTTGTTTCTATCAGTCAGATCCATAAGACCTGTGGATCATCCAGGAAGCAGAGAAGCTAATGTTTTTCAAATTTCTTGAAATATTTAAAGCAAACACACACACATAAAGACACACATATACTCATCTTTTACACAGAAGTTTCCCCCTCAGAATTGACTGTAATGTCTTAGTTAAGGTTCTGCTCTTATTCAGTTCAGTTCAGTCGCTCAGTCGTGACCCCATGAACCGCAGCACGCCAGGCTTCCCTGTCCATCACCAACTCCTGGAGTTTACTCAAACTCATGTCCATTGAGTTGGTGATGCCATCCAGCCATCTCATCCTCTGTCATCCCCTTCTCTTCCTGCCTTCAATCTGTCCCAGCATCAGGGTCTTTTCTAATGAGTCAGCTCTTCACATCAGGTGGGGAAGTATTGGAGTTTCAGCTTCAGCATCAGTCCTTCTAGTGAACTCCCAGGACTGATTTACTTTAGAATGAACTGGTTGGATCTCCTTGCAGTCCAAGGGACTCTCAAAGAGTCTTCTCCAACACCACAGTTCAAAAGCATCAGTTCTTCGGAACTCAACTTTCTTTATAGTCCAGCTCTCATCCATACATGACTACTAAAAAAACCATAGCTTTGACTAGAAGGACCTTTGTTGGCAAAGTAATGTCTCTGCTTTTTAATATGCTGTCTAGGGTGGTCATAACTTTTCTTCCAAGGAGCAAGCATCTTCTAATTTCATGGCTGCAGTCACCATCTGCAGTGATTTTGGAGCCCAAAAATAAAAAGTCTGTCACTGTTTCCACTGTTTCCCCATCTATTTGCCATGAAGTGATGGGACCAGATGCCAGGATCTTAGTTTTCTGAATGTTGAGTTTTAAGCCAACTTTTTCACTTTGACTTTCATCAAGAGGCTCTTTAGTTCTTCTTCACTTTCTGCCATAAGGGTGGTGTCATTTTCCTATCTGAGGTTATTGATATTTCTCCAGGAAATCTTGATTCCAGCTTGTGCTTAATCCAGTCCAGAATTTCTCATGATGTACTCTGCATATAAGTTAAATAAGCAGGGTGACAATATACAGCCTTGATGTACTCCTTTCCCGCTCTGGAACGAGTCTGTTGTTCCATGTCCAGTTCTAACTATTGCTTCTTGACCTGCATACAGATTTCTCAAGAGGCAGGTCAGGTGGTCTGATATTCCCATCTCTTTAAGAATTTTCCACAGTTTGTTTTGATCCACAGTCAAAGGCTTTGGCATACTCAAGAAAGCAGAAATAGATGTGTTTCTGGAACTCTCTTGCTTTTTCAATGACCCGGCAGATGTTGGCAATTTGATCTCTGGCTCCTCTGCCTTTTCTAAATCCAGCCTGAACATTTGGAAGTTCACAGTTCACATACTGTTAAAGTCTGGCTTGGAGAATTTTGAGCATTACTTTGCTAGCGTGTGAGATGAGTGTAATTGTGCAGTAGTTTCAGCATTCTTTGGCATTGCCTTTCTTTGGGATTGGAATGAAAACTGACCTTGTCCATTCCTATGGGCACTGCTGAGTTTTCCACATTTGCTGGCATACTGAATGCAGCGCTTTCACAGCATCATCTTTTAGGATTTGGAATAGCTCAACTGGAATTCCATCACTTCCACTAGCTTTGTTCGTAGTGATGCTTCCTAAGGCCCACTTGACTTCACATTCCAGAATGTCTGGCTCTAGGTAAGTGATCACATGGGTTATCTGGTCATGAAGATCTTTTTTGTATAGTTCTGTGTATTCTTGCCACCTCTTCTTAATATCTTCTGCTAGGTCCATACCATTTCTGTCCTTTATTGTGCCCATCTTTGCATGAAATGTTCTCTTGATATCTCTAATTTTCTTAAGCAATCTCTAGTCTTTCCCATTCTAGTGGGAAAGATCTCTAGGCTTTGTATTTCTTTCCACTGTTCACTGAGGAAGGCTTTCTTATCTCTTCTTGCTATTCTTTGGAACTCTGCATTCAAATGGTTATATCTTTCCTTTTCTCCTTTACCTTTCTCTTCTCTTCTTTTCATAGCTATTTGTAAGGCCTCCTAACACAACCATTTTGCATTTTTGCATTTGTTTTTCTTGGGGATGGTCTTGATCCCTGCCTCCTGTACAATGTCACAAACCTCCGTCCATAGTTCTTCAGGCACTCTATCAGATCTAATCCCTTGACTCTATTTTTCACTTTCACTGTATAAGCATAAGGGATTTGATTTAGGTCATACCTGAATGGTCTAGTGGTTTTCCATACTTTCTTCAATTTAAGTATGAATTTGGCAATAAGGAGTTCATGATCTGAGCCACAGTCAGCTTCCGGTCTTGTTTTTGCCGACTGTATAGAGCTTCTCTATCTTTGGAATATAATCAGTCTGATTTCAGTACTGGCCATCTGGTGATGTCCATGTGTAGAGTCTTCTCTTGTGTTGTTGGAAGAGGGTGTTTGCTATGCCCAGTGTGTTCTCTTGGCAAAACACTGTTAGCCTTTGCTCTGCTTCATTCTGTACTCCAAGGCCAAATTTGCCTGTTACTCCAGGTATCTCTTGACATCCTACTTTTGCATTCCAGTCCCCTATAATGCAGAAGAACATCTTTTTGGGGTGTTAGTTCTAGAAGGTCTTATAGGTCTTCATAGAACCATTCAACTTCAGCTTCTTCTGCATTAGTGGTTGGTGCGTAGACTTCGACTAATGTGATATTGAATGGTTTGCCTTGGAAACTAACAGAGATGATTCTGTTGTTTTTTAGATTACATCCAAGTACTGCATTTCGGACTATGCTTGGCTACTCCATTTCTTCTAAGGGATTCTTGCCCACAATAGTAGATATAATGGTCATCTGAATTAAATTCACCCATTTCAGTCCATTTTAGTTCACTGATTCCTAGAATGTCTATGTTCACTCTTGCCATCGCCTGTTTCCCACTTCCAATTTGCCTTGATTCATTCCAGCAACATGCAGTATTGCTGATTATGCATTAGACTTTACTTCCATCACCAGTCACATCCACAACTCGTGTTGTTTTTGCTTTGGCTCTGTCTCTTCATTCTTTCTGGAGTTTTTTCTCCACTGATCTCCAGTAGCATTTTGGGCACCTACCAACCTGGGGAGTTCATCTTTCAGTGTCCTATATTTTTGCCTTTTCATACTGTTTATGGGGTTAAAGGGAACATGTCATGCAAAGATGGGCACAATAAAGGACAGAGATGGTATGGACCTAAGAGAAGCAGAATATATTAAGAAGTGGCAAGAATACACAGAAGAACTGTACAAGAAAGATCTTCACAACCTAGATATTCACGATGGTGTGATCACTCACCTAGAGGCAGATATCCTGGAATGTGAAGTCAAGTGGGCCTTAGGAAGCATCACTACGAACAAAGCTAGTGAAGGTGATGGAATTCCAGTTGAGCTATTTCAAATCCTAAAAGATGATGCTGTGGAAGCGCTACATTCAATATGTCAGCAAATTTGGAAAACTCAGCAGTGCCCACAGGACTGGACAAGGTCAGTTTTCATTCCAATCCCAAAGAAAGGCAATGCCAAAGCATGCTGAAACTACCGCACAATTGCACTCATCTCACACGCTAGCAAAGTAATGCTCAAAATTCTCCAAGCCAGGCTTCAGCAATACGTGAACTGTGAACTTCCAGATGTTCAACTGGATTTAGAAAAGGCAGAGGAACCAGAGATCAAATTGCCAACATCTGCCGGGTCATTGAAAAAGCAAGAGAGTTCCAGAAAAACATCTATTTCTGCTTTATTGAGTATGCCAAAGCCTTTGACTCTGTGGATCAAAACAAACTGTGGAAAATTCTTAAAGAGATGGGAATATCAGACCACCTGACCTGCCTCTTGAGAAATCTGTATGCAGGTCAGGAAGCAATAGTTAGAACTGGACATGAAACAACAGACTCGTTCCAGATCGGGAAAGGAGTACATCAAGGCTGTATATTGTCACCCTGCTTATTTAACTTATATGCAGAGTACATCATGAGAAATTCTGGACTGGATTAAGCACAAGCTGGAATCAAGATTTCCTGGAGAAATATCAATAACCTCAGATAGGAAAATGACACCACCCATATGGCAGAAAGTGAAGAAGAACTAAAGAGCCTCTTGATGAAAGTGAAACTTAAAACTCAACATTCAGAAAACTAAGATCCTGGCATCTGGTCCCATCACTTCATGGCAAATAGCTGGGGAAACAGTGGCTGACTTTATTTTTTTGGCCTCCAGAATCACTGCAGATGGTGACTGCAGCCATGAAATTAAAAGATGCTTGGAAAGAAAGCTATGACCACCCTAGACAGCATATTAAAAAGCAGAGACATTACTTTGCCAACAAAGGTCCTTCTAGCCAAGGGTATTGTTTTTCCAGTAGTCATGTATAGATGTCAGATTTGGACTATAAAGAAAACTGAGTGTCAAAGAATTGATGCTTTTGAACTGTGGTATTGGAGAAGACTCTTGAGAGTCCCTTGGACTGTAGGCAAATCCAACCAGTCCATCCTAAAGGATATCAGTCCTGGTGTCATTGGAAGTACTGATGCTTAAGCTGAAACTCCAATACTTTGGCCACCTGATGCGAAGAGCTGACTCATTTGAAAAGACCCTGATGCTGGGAAAGATTGAAGGCGGGAGGAGAAGGGGACGACAGAGGATGAGATGGCTGGATGGCATCACCAATTCTATGGATATGAGTTTGAGTAAACTCTGGGAGTTGGTGATGGACAGGGAGGCCTGGCGTGGTGTGGTCCATGGGGTCACAAAGAGTCAGACACGACTGAGTGACTGAACTGAACTGATGGGGTTCTCAAGGCAAGAATACTGAAGTGGTTTACCTTTCTGCTTTCCAGTGAACCACATTTTGTCAGAACTCTCCCACCATGACCCGTCTGTCTTGGGTGAACCTACAGGACATGGGTCATAGTTTCATTGAGCTAGACAAGGCTGTGGTCCATGTGATCAGTGTGGTTAGTTTTCTGTGATTGTGGTTTTCATTCTATCTGCCATCTGATGGAAAAGGATAAGAGGCTTATGGAAGCTTCCTGATGGGAGAGACTGACTGAGGGGGAAGCTGGGTCTTGTTCTGGTGGGTGGGGCCATGCTCAGTAAATCTTTAATCCAATTTTTGTGCTCTTATTAGAAGAAGCATATTCTAACTGGAAGATAGTTTGAAACCTTATCTTTTGAACATACATACTTTTCTTTGTTGGGAGATTGAGCCCAATTCATTTGCACAAGTCAGTTCCAGGGTCATAGTTTCTATCTAAAAGAAAGAACTATATAAAAAGATGAGCTTTCACATTGTTTATTTCCCTGTGATCTGTGTCTGTCTCTGCTCTCCTCCTTGTCCCTCCTCCCATTTTATTGTTATCATCTTTCATGGACAAGACTAGAAGCAGCAAGTGGTGATTAGCTTCTTAGTTCTGTTGTTGCTGTTTGTATATCTAACATGTAAGCACATAGTCACTGTCATCCTGAGAAGTCACCAACCATTGGTTTGGAGGTTCCAAAAAGTTAACTCTTAAATTTGTATAATAAAAAGGTTATGACTTTTAATGGCTGTATTGAGGTGTAATTTATATACCATAAAATTCACCTGTTTTAAGTGTACAGTTCAGTGAGTTTTAGTAAATTTACTCAGTTGTACAACTGTCCCCATAATCCAGTTTTAGAACATTTGTATCACCCCAGTGAAAGGAAAAGGAAAGTGAAGTCGCTCAGTCGTGGCCGACTCTTTGCGACCCCATGGACTGTAGCCTATCAGGCTCCTCCATCCATGGGATTTTCCAGGCAAGAGTGCTGGAGTGGATTTCCATTTTTTTCTCCAGGGGATCTTCCCGACCCAGGAATCGAACCCGGGTCTCCCGCATTGCAGGCAGACGCTTTACCGTCTGAGCCACCAGGGAAGCCTCTGTAACATCCTTCACCCCAGTAACATCCTTCGTACCAGTTAATTCCTGTTTCTGTGGTTCTATTTTTAATCCCTGTGGGAAAACCTCAAGTGCCCCTGCAGCTTTGGTTAGGGACAGTAGAAGCATACAGGGAATTGTAAGTTTAGAAATTTTGTATGGTATTTCCGTCAAGTCTGGTGTTTTAAACTCCTGGAGTCAAAGGACAATAGACTGGGTATGTTGCTTTATAGAAACAACTCTTTTCTATCACTTTAAAGTCGTTTGAATAGGTAATGAAAAGCAATTTAAAGGTATGGTAAATAGCTAAAACCCAATAGCCAGAAATACTAAAACAAGCTGTGTTCTATAAAATTTAGTTGGATGCTTGACTTACAATACTACCAAGAGCATTAAATCTCCAAAGTTTCTGATTGCACATCCCTTTTATGATATTGGGGGTAGGGTGCGGGAGAACAGAGACTCAATTTATATATGGATGAGTAGATGTACTATTGTGCTCATGTATACACAGAATAAATTTTGAATGAAAGATGTAAAATATTAGTTACAAGATCACCTGTCTCAGCTTGTCTCTTGGGAACAGGAAGCAGATGGTGTCTCTCTGCTCAAAGAGGCCTTATTCTTTGATTGTGTCACATAACCCCGGTTGACAAAGATCTGTTATTAAGGGATTAGTCTGAAATCTTTCTTCAGTTGACCTTCTTATGAAATGATATTTCACTGTTGAAGTGTCGTGGTTCTTATCTGTTATTGTTTGCTTTATGACTAATGGTTTAAAGTGGAATTTACAGTCATTTCATACTATGCAATTTGTGATCGTGTAGCCACTCTTTTATGTAAAGTCACTGGCTGTATTCCCCCACTTATCTGAAATAGGTCCCTTCTTGAACAGCCTTTCAGAAGGGGGAGTGAGATGCTGGTGGAAACCAAGTCTGGTTTATAAAATACTAGAGGCCACTTGCACACTGTGGTTCGGGCGAGTCGTTTAACTTCCCTGCACCTCTGTTTCCTCTGCAGAAAAATGAGAATAGACAACACTGGCTCGTAGCATTGCTATGAGAGTGAATGAGCACATGGCCACGGCTGCAGTAGCATTTGCTAAGTAATTGAATAAATGGCATCTGGTTGAATCCAAATAGGGTTTAGGAGCAGTTTTAAATTCACATATTTTGCTGTTGTAAATATGTCTATTTACACGTTCATCTTCATTAAGTGTTTTTAACATTTTGAGTGTTAATTTGGCTATTGTAATGAGGATATTGAAAAACAAAAATATTAAGCCTATTTAGCGCTCATGTATTCTTTTCAAAAAGAGAAGGTGCTGGATAGTTCTTTGAAAAAAGCAAAAGTAACTCATTTTAAAATCTAGTAGAAAACAGCTTTTTTTGTACTTTATCCACGCCTGACATTTTCTTGTACTTTCATTTTTCTGTTTCACGGGTCTCTGGAGATAACTTCTCCCCCTATTCTCAGAGTATCTTTTGATAATTTCTAAATTTGAAGACTTTTGTTGATTTTTTTTGAGACAAAGAATAAATGTACTCTAAATATCTTGAAGTTGATATTTATTTTGAACATACAAAAATATTTCTTATAAAGTTCCTCAGGTTTCTCTTAAAGATGGTTTCTGATCATTGAATCCTAATATGGAATTTAAAGAATGGTTATACACTTTTAAAATGAGATGGTTGGGTGTGATTTCATTATTGAGCACTATATTTATGTGTGTTTTTTTTTTTTTTAACTGCAGGTTATCTTGTATATGAATTTGACAAGTTTTGGTTTGAGGAAAAGCCAGAAAGCATTATGTATTTCAACGTGTACAGAGAGAAGTTTCATGAAAAGATTAAAGGACTCTTACTGGATTGTAATGTATCACTTACTTTAAAAATATGACTCATCCGTAGTATCTTCTATTTTTACCACATTTTGCACACACGACAGAATTTATATGTTGTAACAGAAATTATCTGATCAATTACACACCTTATATATAATTTCCTACAAAAATATTTCAGAAATTCTATTTAAGAAAGCTAGTGGACAATCAGTGTATGTTTACACTTGGTAATACACTGTCCTCCAAAGGTACCTTATCTTCCAAAGATCCCCTCTGTAGAGTCGCATGAACTGCTACAGTTTGGAGCTTGGGACTTAACCCATTCAGTGTAAAAGTACAAATCAGGTACAAATCAATTTTTGTTAAATTGATTGATTAAAATGTGTAAAAGTCAGTTTTCATTTTTATGTGTTGTAACTATCAAATTGGTATCTTTTCAAAGCTCTGTTAAGAGTTTTTGGTTTTTAGTCTGGAAATGGTCTTTTTTTCCTTTGCCTTATTTTATTTGTAGGTTAATTAACAGAATAGTTCGTCATGGTTCTCTTTGTTTGCATCTCAGTCACACTTCACAATGTTGTCTCATAGGAGCAACAGGAGCGTATAGAGAGACACTCTTTGTCAGAGAAGACAGAACTATGGGCTTCTTTTTGGTGTTTCTGATTATTTCATGTAATAGGTAATGAGAAAATGAAGTATTGGTGATTAGCTCTTTTGTTTTTAAATAACACACTTTGAAATATCACAGTGTAATTCTAAAGCTTTAAAGACTTTCTCATCTTCAGTATTTGCTTTTTTATCAGCTACGGAGAAGAAATTTTAGTGCTTGATGTGAGGGCTTTTATGAGGCCTCTCTGTCAGTGTACGTTTATGAAAAGAGATGCTCTGCTAGGAAAATCTTGATTATACTCAAAGAACAGGTGCTATTTTAATAAAACTGTCTTCAAATTTTAGCAAGAGAAAAACCAAGCTTTTTAAAGATCTCAGTTAAGCGATGTTGGTTGATTTTACTCACTGTTGAGTCTCGCTTCCCTTTGCTTCGACACCACCACGTTTCTAGATAATTGTGTGTGACCTTGTGGGTTTTCTGTAACAGTCTGGGACTCTAAAGTAGCCTGAGGATGACGGCTGTGCATTTTGTATAGCTTTATTCTCTGAAAATCTCAGGAGAGCAGCAACTGCTGTCAAGGATTATAAAGTGATGAGATTCTAACAGGAACAGTTTCTTCTTTGTGTGTTTGACATTTGTACTCATAGCAAAACTAAAAGAGTGTAAAGATAGGTCCATCTGATTACCAAATCCTCCTTAAATCCTACAGAAAGCAGCCTGTTAAAGACATAATTTAAAATGTGATGATAGTTAATACATCTTTAAAGTGGTACATATCAAGCATTTAAGGACTGGCTTTTATATGATATATCAAGACCTGAAACTTTCAAGTATTTGTTTATGTCTACTGACAGACTTCTCTCTTTAAACTTGCCACAGAGAAGAGTGGTATAAAGTATTCAGCTGGAAAATAACAGGTGCAGTGTTGTAGAGCACGCACATTAACAGTGCGTGCCAAAAGAAAGTACATGCGTTGAAGTTCTTCTTTTCTCAACAAGATAAAATGTTATAATTGGCTCAGTTTTACTATAATGGTGGTTTAGATTTTCCGTATTATTGGACTTTTAAAACAGGTTTCTTGTGGGAGACTTCTCAATCCTAGGAGTACCTTGACTTCATCTCTTTAAATGCTTTCCATACTTTATCATCCATCCAGAGTTCTGTGAGATAAAAATCAGGTATTAGCCATTAAAGTTCATTTTATCAGGATGTTTACCATTACATGGAAAGCGATTGTTAGTCTTTTAGTTTTTGCTTAGAAAATACTTACCTTTGTATTTAATCTTTTAACAGATGAGGTCTTGAACTGATATAAACCTTTGTCAGTATGCTTTTAAAGAATGATTGAAGTATAGAATGGGAAACTTTTCAAGTATTAAGTTTCTCCTAGGGGGAAGAAAAACCCTTTTAATAATTCTTTAATAATAATGTTTTTTAAATGTCATTTGAAATTTTGTTCAATAATATATTATTTAAGTCCACCTTTGTTTGTATAATATATTGCTCTGTTTTTAAGATGATCCATAACCATTTCAGACAATTCTATGGTAAGTTGGTTGAAAGCCACCAGTAGATTCTAAGATTTGATAGTTTGAAAGCCAAGCTAAATATCACCATTTGTAAATTAGAATGTAACATGAGCCTTCTGATTTTCATGTGATAGTGACATACATGAAAAGAGAAATACGATAATTGTGTCTGCCATCCTGCTTTTCCTTGCTTTCAACATATGTATGTTAGAATTTTAGGTAGTCTAAAAATCCATAGTTAGAATCTTACCTGTTTCTATAGTAATACAATACCAAAGTAGTGATAGAATTGAAGTAGAAGGAAAATTGTTTGCTTTAGCATCAAAAAAGTTAATCAGTGTTGAAATGAATTTTTGTGTGCCAGACTGAAGAGTGAATCAGTGACAAAAGTAGTCTAAAAATATAATTACATGTTGCAGTTTAAATACATTCTGAAAGACAATCTTTAAAGAATTGAGAGAAATCAGGGGATATCAGTGAACTTAGACCCACCCCTCTTTATATATATAAATATGGTGATATAGTTAGATATAAAAATCAGTGTCTTACTGGCACCATTTATAATTGAGAAAGCAAAATCTTTTTCTTAAAAATGCCTGTCCTGATTTTTTTTCCTAAAATGAGCTACTTGGATTTGTATGTATTTTTCTATGTGAAAATACGCGTACTCTTCATTTTTATTCCAGTGTCCGTAGTTGTTATGTGCTCTCTCTCCTCTTTGCATTCAGTGAAATAGAACTTGGTCAAAGATTTGCTAAAAGGAGAAACAGTAGAGGAATGTGAAGGAGGAGTGTTCATTGCCAGAGCAGGAAAGATTACATGTTACCTTAGCACAAAGAGAAGACATTCGGCTTGAAGGGCAATAATGTTTATTATCCTTTTGAATTAGTGATTGGGGACCAGCAGCTATTTTCTCAGGATAAATGGTCCACCCAGCTTCTGGGGAGGCTTAGTTTAGATTTCATATTTATGAACCTCTCTGATATTTTTAAATGAGGATTCCTGGAGTTGATAAAAATCTGAGAAAAATCATGAGTGAGCCTTTTTTCCCCTAGCTTCAGCTTTGAATAAGAAAAATGTTAAAATGTAGTGCAGGTAAGACCCAACTACTACCTTACTATTATAGGGCAAGGCTATGTTTCTGTTAAACAATGTATTCAAAAAGTATTTAAGCAGTAGCTTTCCCCAGGGGAAAGAGTGCTGGTTGGCAACGTAAAGAAATAGATTTCTGTCTACTTTGGATAAAGCAATTAACTTCCTATGTAAAAGCAATAGTTGAAATGTAATGTCGTTTTGTTTGGAATGTTGTGAGCGAATAAAAACATGTTGAAATTGTCATAAGCCTCTCTATTAATATTTCTGCTCCCTTCGCATCTTCCTCGTCCCTTATTTATATCATTTATGTTCATGAAATAATACTTTTTTCATTTAATCCTTTAATCATGTTCCTGTAGGGTAAAATCAGAATATACAGAAAATTTTCTTATTTTTATGACTTTAACTCATCTACTGATTACCTATTTAAAAGGTTATTGGAAAATAACAATTGGTTATGACGCCAGAAAAGAAACTACCATCACTCCCCGTTCTTAGAAAGGCTAGGAATAAATCATACTATCCTGCAACGTGTTTTCACAGTTGCTCACGGATCTATTTGTATGTTAATGCATAGCTTCCATACTTTTTTTAAAGCTGCAAAGCATTCCTCTGTGTGTGTGTGTGTGTGTGTGTGTGTGTGTATAGCTTATCTTGAACTAAATATGGAACTGGTTTGATACAGCAAATGCAGTCCTTATTAAAGTTAGTACTAATTATAGCTTTAAATATATATGTTAGGGAAAAAGTGCTTTAAAGACAAAGCAATCGTCTCAAGGAGTTTGATGAAGTAGTACCAAATAAACCTGAAGAAAATAGAGAAGAAAATATCAAAGACAAGAGCTTGGATGCATAGAAAAGAAAAAATGCATATAATAGGATCAACAAAGTGTTTGAGAAGACTGACAGTATTGATATACTTTAGTGAGACAAATTAACAATAAAAAAGCAAGTAATAAATACTGTCAAGAATGAAATATGAAAAATCACTAGAGATACTGTAGATATTAAAAATAATATATTGAGTAATATCAAAATTAGGAAAATTAGATGAAATAATTTCTAGAAAAATACATTTTTTCAAACCTATCCGAGAAGAAATAGAGAAGCAAAAAAGTCCTGGAGCTATTAAATGGATTCAGCAATTAAAAACCTTTCCACTAAAAAACCTGCAGTTTCATATGGGTTTCACCAGTGAGTTAGCACATTTAAAAATAAAATAATGTTAGTTTTCACAAAACTTTCCAAATAACTTAATGTGTACATCCTGCAATTCATAAGACTGTTATGATCTACTTTTTAAATTGGGGTATAGTTGCTCTACAATGTTTGTGAGCTTCTGCTGTACAATGAAGTGAATCAGCTGTATGTATACATATATACCTTCCCTCTTGGACTGTTGGTGGGAATATAAATTGGTACAGCCACTATAGACAACAGTACAGAGGTTAAACAAATAAAAAATGAACTACCATATGACCCAGCAAACCTACCACTGGGCATATGATGATCTTTAATAGATACAGAAAAAGCATTCAATAAAAATTCAATATCCATTTGTGTTAAAAACTTGGCAAATGAGAAATAGAAATGGATTACCTTAATTTTACAAAATATATCTTTATAAAATGAACTATAGCAAATATACTTAATTATAAAATATTGGGATCAGAATTAAGAAAGGATGTCTTTTCTCATCTCTTGTATCAGTCAGTCATTGCCACAACACAATGTACAATAACCAACCACAAAAATATCTCAGTGACCTACAAAACAGTTTTACTCCTCACACATGGGTAGGCTAGCCAGACAGTTTGGGTAGTCTCAGCTGGATTCAGCTAGCCTTAAATTGAGGTCATGATTTCAGTTCTAGTCATCTCCATGTGACTAGTTCATCTGAGGTCAGTGGGTTACCTGAGCCATGTTCTTCATGGTGTGGCAGAAACACAAGAATAAACTCAGTTGCTCAAACACATTCAAGCCCTTGCTCACATCATGCCTACTAATGTGATCTCTTGGTCATGGCAAATCACATGGCTAAGCCCAGCATCAATAAAGTAGGGAAATGTACTCTAAGAAGGGATGAGGAGAGAATCATTCAAATTGTTACAGAAAATAAATTCAAAATTGTACTAGAGATCCCACCAACTGGAATGAAACAAGTGGATGGAAAGAAAAGTTACTGCTTACGAATGATAGGCACGTGTACACAGAACATCTGAAAGAAGTGATCAGGTATCCAGGACAAGGATGAGGAATTTGATATCAATAGTGATCATGTTGAAGGTGAGAGATTCTGGCTAAGCCAATTAAAGCAGGATTCTTGCTAAAACGGCTCTCGAGGACACCCAAAGACAGAACCAGGTGGGAAAAGGCAGCTTGGAGGAGCCTGACTAAAGTTTGGTCAAGGATGGCAACCTGTCACTACTGCCCATTGCCTGACCAGGTTCCCAGCAAACAAAGTTTTATATTTTCCTTCTTCTTGAAAGAAATATGCTACTCTGAGATGGTGGTTTGTCTTAGTTTGGAATCTCCCAGAGTCAGGCCTCAAGACAAGGATTTGGAATTCTTTCGGGAAGTGATCCCAGGAGACACTAGTAAGGGGATGGAGGATGGAGAACGGGACTTGAAGTCTTCCCATAAACGGTTTTAGAGGTAAGCAAAATACCACTGAGTGTAACTGGATTCTGATCCCCCGGAGGCATTCCACCCGACCACGAGGGACATGAGATATTCACATGCCAGCTCCCATCGGTTATGGGTCCAGGGCTGCTCACAGGGCTGTGTTATTTTTCCTGTCCTTCTAGTGTGCCATGCCCAGGTGGGCAAAGGTGTCTCTGGTGACCGGAAGAAGGCCCTAAACAGTACAGGTGCTGACATGACAAAGGGCAGTCCGGGCAGCATCACTAACGGTCAGAGCAGAGTGATCCGTGCAGGATACGAGGGCATCTGCGACAAGATGCTTTACAGTTAACAACTAAGGGAAAGAAATGGGAGGGAAGCCTCAGAGTCAACGGAGGAGAAAGGTAATAGTAAATGTAATGTGGAGCTCACAGCGCCTGGCAGCCTGGGGACTACCTGGCCATTTAGTGGCCATTCCTTGTTTTTGTCTGAACAATTCTTTTAATCTCCTGTTTATTCTTTCCCTATTCCTTCTGCACTCAGCTGGTAGATGAAAAGGTTACTACAGATGCAAATGACGAAGTTGGCTTTGCTGGAGAGATGCAATGTAGATTAATTTTCATCTCAATCTGTTCCTCCATCTAACCAAAGGTACCTTCTAGCTCTAAAATTCTGTGATTCTAGGATAGATACTATGATTCTAATAACAGCAGTGCCCCAATGAACACAGTGTCTTAGAAGTTGTTATAGATGCCATAAAATGTGGACTCTAAAAATCAAAAGCCTGTACTAATAACATTAAAAGTAAGTTTTCGCCCATTGATTCTAAAGACCTTTCCTTGTTATTTGGGAAGTTTTGTAACCCAGTGAACCTCAACTCTTACATTAGATACAGATCCAAAAAAGGCAAACTTTAAGAGATATTAGCAATATTTTATTGAATATATTAACTGATAACGGGGTTAATAAATAAAAAGGAAACTTAGTTTTTAAGTATTGATAAAGTGTATTTCACTCAGTTTTCCTTTTCCATCAATTAATAATTGAATTAATAATTAAAATATGTTAAAGGTCTTCATATTCAATCATAAAATCCCTCCCCCCATTAAATAGTCAATTAGGTACAGTAGCTTATCTAGATATTACATTTGCCAGGGTATACATTGAATGTTTTGCTTTCCCTTCCTTAAAATACTGAGAATAAAAGTCATAGGAAATAGTAGTTTTCCCTTGGAAAAAAAATAGTCCAGAACTCTCTATCAGAATTTCCTTATCTGGGTGAAATAAAGTGAATAGTTTCGCTTGCTTTTTAAAATTATCTGGTTAGCAAAGATCCCCACTGGTCTGTTCCATCTTCTTCCCGAGGATGACTAGGTCGCACAGTCCATGGTGTGCCTCGACTTCATCAATTCTCGCTTCAGCTGTTCGAAGCACACAAACATGATGATGTTCCAGGATCCCAGTCGCAAGAAGGAAGGTACAAATCTAGAAAAGTGATGTCACCATTCTATTAGTTTGCTTAAAATTCTGATAGCTATTACAGTGTGTGCCTTCATCGACTCAATGGACATGAGTTGGAGCAGACTCCGGGAGATGGTGAAGGACAGGGAAGCCTGGCATGCTGTAGTCCATGGGTTCCAAAGAGTTGGACACAACTGAGCGACTGAACAACAGCAAATCATAGTCTAGGCAGTGCATGCTTCTCCTGTGCCACGCATCTCCAGCGCAGGCGCTTGAGAGTGCCTACTCTCCATGTTTCCTTCCTCGGCCTCAAGTTTCATCCAGGTGCCCTACCCTGCTTCTGAACAACGAAATCCAGAGGATCACAGCTACACAACGGTCCCACCAAACTAAACCAAACCTGGTCTCCTGCTTCTCCATCATCTTCTCCTTTTTGAGGGGACAGGAAATCTTGTTTCCCTTTGCTTTCTGAATGGAGTGTAGGAAACTTTAATCGTTTAAAAGAGGAAGTAAGTGGAGAAAGCCAAGTGATGAGTAATTAGACCATTTTCCAGGGTCAAGAAATCAGTGCTGTCCAGGTCTTGGTAATTCTGGCCCTAAGGGGGTGGTCAGAGACTAAATTGCGTTTTGTTGTTTCTGTTGCTCTTGCTCTTTTGAAGAATTCTGCCACGCTGTACACACCAGATGATTTATTTTGAAAATCCTGTCTACAGCAATGAAATATTCCCAGAGAAAATGATGTAAAATCTGTTAAATTTGCCTTGGATAGGTATGTTAGAGATCTTGCCTATAAAGATCACCCCCCAATATTTTGGGGGATCTCTTAACATATATCTTCTGACTCCTGAATGTGTGTGTGTGTGTTTTATGGTAAAATATACATAACATCAATTTATAATTTTAGCCAGCCATTTATACACATACATATGTGTATGTGTGTGTATATATATATATATATCTCATATATATATATTCAATAGTATAATTCAGTAGCATTAAATATGTTCTCATTGTGAGCAATCATTACCACTCCCCATCTCCATCCCAAGCTGAATCTCTGTACCCATTAAAAAATAACTCCCCACTCCCCTCTCCCCTCAGCCAATAGATTGAGACCAAGGGACAAGCTGCCGGTTTCGAATAAGCCACTGATCAAGCTTGAGAAGATTTTACTATCACAACTTTAAATTTCCTGACACAGTGGAATTGGTGTATTGGAGAGATTTATGGCAAAGAAAAGTAGACATTAAGTACACTGCACATTCTAAGGCTGCTCAGCTGTCAATTGTTCAGATGAGATGCCCCCCGCCCCACACCGTAGCACACAGAATCCCTGAATACAACATTGTAGATACCGAAGAACACATCCTACCCTTTGAAAAAAGCTGACAGTCCTTCCCTAGTGAGCATCATCATTGCGCAATTGGGCACACTTGTGTACTGTCCTGGTGAAGAATTAACAAATCGGGTTTTCACCACATCCACGGGAGAGGACAGAACCGTTGTGCAGAATCCAGCAACAACAGCGGACACGAAGTGGCAGGGCACATCGTCTGAAACGGATCGATGAGGCAGGTCAACACTGGATTCTTGGGAGGGGCTTCTAGTTTTTAGTTATCTATCAGATCTTCAAAAGCCTGTTGACAACAGGTCAACGTAGTTGTCTTATAAATAAATAACATACAGTAAGTGAGTGTTAGTCACTCAGTCGTGCCCGACTCTTTGCGACCCCATGGACTACAGCCCACCAGGCTCCTCTTTCCGGGGATTTTCCAGGCAAGGATACTGGAGTGGGTTGCCATTTCCTTCTCCAGGGGATCTTCCCGACCCAGGGATCGAACCTGGGGGTCTCCTGCACCGCAGGCAGATTCTTTACCAACTGATCTACAAGGGAAGCTTGTACATACAGTAAGGAATGTTATAATTTTAGAAAAAGTTGGCAAATGGTACATGGCATAGTGGATTATAAGTGCTTTAGGAAAATAACCAGTTACTTACCTCTGTCCTTAGGGCATGACGTAATACTCAACACATAGGCATCTATACTTTTTTTAAAAAAATTAAAGTCATTGTCCAAGGAGAATTTCAATGTTTCCAGAACCTATTAGAATAAAATTTTTAGGAACCTATCCAATGGTTCTACTTTTGGGATGAAACCACCAAGAAGCTCCTTATTAACTAGCTCATCTGGATATAGTGCAGGATGACTCATTTCCTGAATTCTGCTTTATAAAGAATAAGAGAGATGCTAACAAAAATCTGATATATTAGTATTAAATGAGAATGATGCTGATATAAAAATACAGGTACATCTTAGTTTTGTTGCAAAAGAAAAAAACTTGCAACAGAACTTCTTTATATCTATTATTCAAGAGAATTACTTTTTTAAAAGATAAAATTATTACAATTAAGGGATTCAGTATAATAAAAGATGAAATTATAAATGTGCAGACCTGCCACGTGAGAAAGAAAGTTACCTGCTAATAGTTTGTTTTTCACAAGGGCCTCCTTCATTAGGTCATACGTTACTAGCTCTGTACAGTTGATGATGACATTCCTTGTCAGATTGGGAGTAGTCCCTGGAGGGAAAGAAAGTGTTGAATAGCTCCATCATAAGATAAGATGCTAATTGGATATGTGTGTTTTAACGATTATAGAATCCATGTTGAAGAGAGTCACCTTTCCAAAGCCCCGTCAAGCCTTCTGTTGTTGCTATAATTCTGTAAGCATTGTAAGTCCCAGTGTATCGAGGTTTGGGACCGTGGAGATGGCTCTGAGCTTGCAGTCTGACCTTGACCACCTCTGTGGGTTGCCCAATGAACACGGCCACGCCTCCAGTCGTTAGGCCCGCTGAGATCTTGCTTCCTAAACTAGCTGTTGTTATCCAGAGAGAAAAAAATGATGTGTCAAGCAAAAGAGAAAAAAGTCAAGACCCAGAATGCATGGATATGTCTTTTTAATTTTTAGTGGTTAATACTACTGTGTCATTCTATCTTTAGTACTTCCCTAATGCTTGTGCACGTGTTAATCATGTACTGTGCTGTGCTGTGCTTAGTCGCTGAGTTGCGTCCAACTCCTTGTCACCCCATGGACTGTACTAAGAATGTATAAGTCATAGGAGGGCTAGAAGACTTCAAAGTTGACTGAATTTTTTTTTTTTAATAAAGACTTTCAAGGAGAAAGAAAAACCCAATGCTTGTTTAAACAATGGCTTAGTTCTTTCCTATATTTGGCTTAGTTCTTTCTTTATATTTGCTCTATTTTTCAGTATTTCCCAATTGGGGGGAGGCACCAGTCACCAGTGAAGCTTAGTCTTCTAACCATCAGTGAGACTGTTAATTATTGGACTTAGGGATCTTAGGAAAAGCCCTAAAGGACAAACTGCCTGAGTTTGGGACGTCAAGTGGTCTCAGGCTTCAACAGGCTCCTAAAGGGACAAAAATAAGAAGAAAGAAGTGATCACGTGATTTTTAATTGCAAATTTTGAAAAATTAACATGGGTTACTCAAGATGGATATCATTTAATAAAATGACAAATAGTCTTGGAGCCTCATTGTTGTTATTTAGTCGCTAAGATATGTCCTACTCTTTTGTGACCCCATGAAGCCTCATACCTATTCCCATAATTAAAGTATAGATCAATCACATTTACTCATCAAGGACTTTCTCAGTCTCTAATTCTATTTCCTGAGCTGTATAAAATGGAGGTAATAATATCTGCCTCACAGAGTCACTGTGTGAGTTAATAACAACATAGCACTTAGCATAGTGTCCTGCGTATGGGAAATTCAGCAAGTCTTTTCACGACTGTGTGGTTGCTTTCCTTTCTCAATACGCTTGGCCAGGAGCTGAGCACTGAATAATACCCCTCTTTTAAGTGGCAAGATGCTACTTAAATAATTCCCTTCATTTTGGCCCCTATTTACAGTCTTATTTGGTTGCACTCATCCTGTGTTCCAATCCCCTTTTCATTTCCCAAGCTCCTTGGGAGCAGGGCCATATTCTTTGTCTTCCCTTCTCATGGCCCATCTTCTCCTCAGTCCTCTGCAATATAGCTGCCACTTCTACTACTCGGCTCAACATGCTTCTGCCAAGGAAACCCATGAGTTTCTGCTGTTAGGTACATCGTTCCCTCCTTTCCTCACTAGATATCTCTGCTGTTTGGCCCTAATGATAATTCCTCCCATGAATGGGAAATCTATCCCAGGTGTTTCTCCTAAGTTCTTGTGCAGACCAGACATTACCTATCCTCGACACATTCTATGAATGGGATAGAGTGAATGGGATATTTAACCGGAAACTTGTAAGTCATCTTAACATTCCTACCTTTTCTTTACACCTCACTTCCAACTCTCCACCAAGTTTAGTCAATTACATTTCCAAAGTCTTTACTGCCATTGCTTTAGCTTATCCTGATGATTTCTTCCTTCTAAATTACCCTTTTCTTCCCCTTTTTCTGTATAGCTTTTACAGTGCTGCCAAAGCGACCTTCTGAAAATATAAATTATTTATGTTATTCCTTTGTTTATTATTTTTCAATGACTTCCCATCATTTTAAGGATAAAACCTGAACTCCTTAGCATGGCCTGCAAGCTCTCCTGTGATCTGATGCATTTCTGCCTTTCTGGTGTCACTTCTTCCCACTCACCAGCATGTCTTCCCTCCATGCTCTGTGTGTTCAAATATTGATGTTGGCTTGCCAGTTTGTTATGAAGACCACTACCCTGTGTGTAACTGTTTCCTGGGTCACAGCTGAGCCTAGGACATGTCTCTCTGACTTCTCCCCCTCCCAGGAACACTGCCTGCTTACCTTCTTTCCCTGTGGTGAAGAACTCCTGGACAGTATCATAGAGGCCGATCCTAAGAGAGGCGAAGCTTATTTGTCTCTGGAGACCAGCAGGCAGCCCGCTGTAGAGTTTCACTGGCCCTTCTGTTTTTGCCAGAGTGATGATTGTTCCCAGGACACCTTTATATCTAATGGCACTGGAGGTCAGGCATTCGCCCTGGATCTGGAAGTGAAAATTGAGAAAGGGAGTCCTACCTAGTGAGGAAAAAACAAAGGTTGGCATCAAGCTGTCCTCAATGGAGAAAGCTTGAGCCAAGATATTTTTTCCATTGTGTTCCTATTTTCAGTCCTTTTCGCCTTCTCAGCAACATCTCCCCTTATCTATCTATCTAAATCCCTGGGTCAGGAAGATCCCCTAGAAAAGGAAATGGCAACCCACTCCAGTATTCTTGCCTGGAGAATCCCATGGACAGAGGAGCCTGGGGGGCTGCAGTCCATAGCATCGCAAAGAGTTGCATAGGACTGAAGCGACTTAGCACACATCTAGAGCTAGATATCTAGGTATCTATCTATCGAAAGGGGGAAGGGAGA
Organism: Bison bison bison; assembly: GCF_000754665.1. Lineage (NCBI taxonomy): Eukaryota > Metazoa > Chordata > Mammalia > Artiodactyla > Bovidae > Bison > Bison bison. The sequence goes on from NW_011495070.1 coordinate 8,092,274, forward strand.
GAATTTGGCTACTAGGCATACTTTGGAGGTCCTCCCCATCTCGCACCTCACTGTCCCACCCCCAGGAACTCTCCAGAACCCTTAGGCAGTAGGATAGGAAGATGTGCCTGTCTGATCAAGTACAGGAGAGGTTGGCAACAGTCACAGTCAACCCCTCCTCCTTGACCCTCCCACTTCTTTAGTTAATTCCTCCAATGTTCCAGTTTCCCACCCTAAGGCATCCATCCAGTGACAGGCAAACTTTTTTTAACGTGGCCACCTGCTCTACCTAAGGTGAGAAAGGATGGTAAAACCGAAGCCAGAGTCAAAGGGGCGCACACAGTAGAGGTCCCCTCTCTGTCCGAGGCACCTCCCCTTGCCCACAGCGCTCCCTACCTGTAGCCGGACTTTGGCGGTGTCCAGCGGGAAGGTGATTATGTCAGCCACGCAGGCCGCCACCCCAGCCGAGAAGATCTTGACCGCCATGGTAGGGGGCACGTCTGACGCTGTGTGTCCCACCATCCTGACTCAACGCGGACTCCGGCGCAAGGGGATCAGGGCTTCAGTCCCAAAGGTGGATGTTCTGCCTGGCTTCTCACTCCTGCGCGGCCGGGCAGCAGACCCGTCCTCTCCGACTTATGCCCAGTGGGGGCGGCAGGCAGGGGGCTGCAGCGGCCCAGGTGGCAGGTGGCGGGGTCGATGCAGCGGCGCCTGCCTGCCCTCCCTCGAGTCCGGGCTGGCCACGCCGTGCCCTCTGCCTCCGCGGATGACTTATATCGCCGGAGATCGCGATCGGGGCTGAGCCGATCCAGGTCTCTGGGGAATGGCAGGGCGTGTCCTGGGGCGCAGGTCCCTCCCACCTCCCCATCCTGGTTCGGCACCTGGGGAGCCGCCGTCTACGCTCTACCCTCTATGCGCAGGGAAGGGCGCACAGCAGCGCGAGCTGCTGGCAAGCTGGGCATCTCTTCAGGCTTCTAGAATCTTCAGCTGCGCACCCTTGGAGGGCGGGGAGGGGGAGTCTCTGAAACAAGAGCGAGCTCAGTGATCCTGGCAGAAGTCCCTGCCCAGCCGGAGAGCTCCAAGGCAAGAGTGGACTCCTCTTATTCCTCTGACTCCTCAGGAGCCTTGCAGACACCTTCTCTGCTTGGCTTCCCTTTGCTCTCTTTCTGATTTCTTATCCTCTCACCCTCCCAGCCACATGCAGCCAAATGCGATTCCAAAAACTACCAAGCCGAATCCGAGAACATTCTGAACTTTCAAAGGTTTTCATTTGAACACTTTTTGTAGGAGGGTGTCAAATGAAATGATGAACATTCTAGAAAGCACACCCAGAGTAAATTGCTAGAGCAATAAAGTGCTCCTTTTAATTTCATTCTGGGTGCAGGGGCCGTGTGGTGAAAAGGACAAAGACAAGGGCAGGTCACCAGGCTCCAGCTGCAGCTCTTACCTTTGCAAGTCATTTATGACCCTTGACCCCTTTCCTAGTCCCATTATACTCACCCCCATGTAAAGTGTGGATATTTGAGAGTCAGCAATATGAATGCAAGAAAAGAAGGTCCACACTTTACATGGGAATGATAATGGGACTAGGAAAAGGGGTCAAGGGTCAAGCTATAGGGATCCCCAAAGTTATAGTCTAGGAAAAATGACCTTATTAAAGGTCAAATTAGGAAAGAAACAGTGTCCTCAGCCATAGAACTATGGCATTTGAGAATATAATTAATGAAGGGTTGGGGCTGTCAAGTAGTCATACTGTAATGTTCAGAAAAAATGTCAAGAGAATAAAAACAAAGGAAAGTATTGGATTTGGCTCTAACATAATTGATCACCTTAGGGAGTGCAGCTGTGGTAGAGTTATTAGATTGTGAGGATGATGGCTAAACAGATTGGGAATGTTTGTTATAATGCATAAAAGGTGAACCGCTGTCAACTGGATAATCCCCAACCCACAACCCAACCCATCGACCCTATGCATTGTCTTTCACAGTGGTTCCATCTAACGTGGTTTTAAAGCATAATCGCAAATTGCTCTCATCAAAAGACAAAGGTGCATATCTCTTCCCCTTGCATCTAGGAAGGCTGGTACATGCCTTACTAACAGAATAAGACAGCACTGCTGGTTTCTGATGCTGGACTATAACGTCCTTTCCTAAGGAAACATTAGGAACCCTGGGTTATTATGTAAGAAATCCAACCTCCCCGAGGCTGTCATGCTGGAGAGGCCCGCCCTAGGTAGGCAATTCCAGCTTTGCCTATCAAGGCAGGAGACATGAGAGTGCAGCTGCCTTGGACTCTTCAGATAAACCCGCCTGCCAGCTGAAAACACCACGTGATCTCCATCGCTGGAGTAGGACAGAAGGGTCATCCAGCTGTTGTTCAGTCACTCAGTCGAGTCTGACTCTCTGCGCCCTCATGGACAGCAGCACACCTGGCTTCCCTGTCCTCCACTATCTCCCAGTGCGCAAATTCATGTCCATTGAGTTGGTAATGTTATCTAACCATCTCATCCTCTGCGTCCCCCTTCTCCTTTTGCCTTCAGTCTTTCGCAGCATCAAAGGCTCTTTGCACCAGGTAGCCAAAGTATTGGCGCTTCAACTTCAGCATCAGTCCTCCCAATGAATATTCATGGTTTATTTCCTTTAGGATTGACTAGTTTGATCTCCTTGCAGTCCAAGGGACTCTCAAAAGTCTTCTTCAGCACCACAATTCGAAAGCATGAATTCTTCAGAGCTCAGTCTTCTTTATGGTCCAGCTCTCACATCCATATATGACTACTGGAAAAACCATAGCTTTAACTATATGGACCTTTATTGGCAAAGTGATGTTTCTGCTTTATGATACACTGTCTAGGTTTGTCATAGCTTTCCTTCCCTTGTGGCTCAGCTGGTAAAGAATCCACCTGCAATGCAGGAGACCTGGCTTCGATCCCTGGGTTGGGAAGATCCCCTGGAGAAGGGAATGGCTACCCACTCCAGTATTCTGGCCTGGAGAATTCCACGGACTATATAGTCCATGGGGTCGCAAAGAGTCGGACTCGACTGAGCGACTTTCACTTTCACTTTTCCTTCCAAGGAGCAAGTGTCTTTTAATTTCATGGTTACAATCACTGTCCACAGTGATTTTTTAGCCCAAGAAAATAAAATCTGTCACTGTTTCCACTTTTTCCCCATCTGTCTGCCATGAAGTGATGGGACCATACCATACCATATCAGTTGAGTTCTGCCCAAATTCCTGACCCATGAAATTGTGAGACATAACGCAGTGGTTGTGGTTTTAAGCTGGAACCACCTTTTCTTTTCTGAGAAGTTAGGACTGGCATCCACTCTCTTTACACTTTCCTCCAACACTACCTTCATAATGAGTTGGATGCAGTGCATGGTGTGGAATTTTGGAATTATAATTATAAAGGGAAGTCACGGTACATTTCTGAAGAAGCAGGGTAAACGGAAAGTCTTTTTGTTTCCTTTAGGCTCATGTTTTTAAAAGGCAGGGTATGACAGGCTAGAGGAGAGGGTGAAATGAAAGCTATTAGAAAAGAAGGGAATGTGAGAAAGGGTCTGTTAGAAATGAGGAAAGGTTGTGGTCCCAACCAGCTAAGGACAGATAGGGAGAGGAGATTTGTGACCGGAGAACTGCGATTGCTCTGAGACTATGAGAGGGACAGCTCGAGCTCTGGAATGTTAATGTCTGGCTGGGTGAGTGTGGTCAGTTAAGAGACTTCTTCAGGAGGTAGATTTGGTTTATTCAGTGACGAGTGAGCATCTGAGGTGTGCTGGCCAGAAAGCCAATACTAAGGGTCCAGAAGAAGCAGAAGTCACAGCCTCCATGGCCTTCCCTGGCAGTCCAGTGGTTAAGACTCTGCAGTTCCAATGCAGGGGGTGTGGGTTCGGTCCCTGGTCAGGGAACTAAGCTCCTCCATGCCACGTGGTATGGTTAAAAAGAGAAAAAAAGTTAAAGCCTCCTGTGGGGCACCCATCAGAGGTCACAGGAGTTCCAGATTCGGAAATGGTTCTGGATTCCAAGGACCAGGCTCCTTTATCCCTTCGGGAGGCTCTGGGAAGTAGGGGAAAGTTTGCCTCAGGTTGGAGAGAACAGTAGGGGAGAGGGCGGTGTCCCCAGAGGCTCAGCCGTCTGCTCCTCTGGCACAAAGAAGTAGAGAGGTAAAGAACAGGGCAGTGTGAGCAAGGGCAGCAGAGCTTTCGTGACGTAGCTACGGGATGGTGGCGAGTTCCCACTGTGCTAAACGCCTACTTCCCTCTTAAAATTTAGAACAACACTGAGGGGGAAGGGGGCTGGGATGAATTGGGAGCTTGGGACTGACATATATACACTATCGATACTGTGAAGAAAATAGGTAACCAGTGAGAACCTACTGTGTAGCCCAGGGGACTCTCCTTGGTGCTCTGTGGGGACCTGAATGGAAAGGAAATCCAACAAGAGGGGCTATATATAAACATACAGCTAATCCACTTTGCCGTATAGCAGAAACTAGCACATTGTAAAGCAACTATATGCCAACAAAAATTAATAAAAAATAAAATTTAGAACAACAAACTGTGGTCGACCAGGAACCTCTGAACAAAATGTCTTTTTGTACTGATATTAAATAAGCATAACAATGCTGTACATTTGAAAAATGTTCTGCACTTTCCCATAATTCTCTCATTAACCACCAGTAGGAAATATCATATTGTAGTTATAGGTAATAACTATAGAGATAAATGTGCAAATGACAGAAGAGACAATTTATAAAAGAAGAAATACAACCTTTAAAATAGACTGATATATTTACCATCACTAATAAAAAAATGTACTTCACCTAATAAATTAATACAGTGTCTCTACAAAAAGCATAATTATTTTAACATTTACATGTACATTTTAAATTTACTATCATAAATATAAATTGTGAGTGGTGTAAATTATGCACATTTAAAATGTGGTAATTATCTTGTCAGCATTATATTAGTGATGGCAGTATAAATTTACATGATTCTTTTAGAAAACAGTTTGGTGGCATGTCCTGAGCCAAGAAATGTCCATATCCTTTCCTCTAACGATTCTGTTTCTGGATAGCTATCTTAAAATCATTAGCCAATATATGAAAAAGTCAATATGTAGGAAGATTACGACAGTTAAATATTTATAGCAGCAAACTAGAGGCAGTGCCAGCCTCAGGTGAGATCTAGCTCTGCACGTCTGCGTGTGTCTGCAGGGCTGGGCATGTTCTGTCCACAGGTGTCTGCTCTGTGCACTGATGCGTGAAGAGGGACAGAGCCTGCCCTTAGGAACAGGGCAACGGTAGGGAGAGGACAGGATGGGGTCCAGTCCAGCCCAAAGAGAAGGAGTGTATCGAGGTCCACATTAAGGAGAAAATATTCCATTTTCATCCCGATTAACATGGTATAGCCTAGTGATTAAGAGAACGACAAGTAGCCCATGTTCAATTCTAAGATGCTTTCAACTGGGTGAGTGTGGACAGATTACCTAACTTCTCTGAGCCTCGAATGCTTCACTTTTGTGATAGGTATGAATCACTAGGTTATTCTTACTAATCGATCACTCCTTATGCTTAGCACTGAATGAACATAATCCTTATAACCCTACGAAAGATCATCCACTTCATGCACTTAATGAAAAGTTAACAGAAGCTTCTCTAAGCACTTGACAAAATTTAACACAACTAGTCCTCATGGCTCTCTCAGAGGGAGCAGTGGTAAAGAATCCGCCTGCCAATGCAGGAGACGCAAGAGACACAGGTTCAATCCCTGAGTGGAGAGGATCCCCTGGAGGAGGCAATGGCAACCCACTCCAGTATTCTTGCCTGGGAAAAATCCCATGGACAGAGGAGCCTTGTGGGCTACAGTCAATGGAGTCACAAAGAGTTGGACACAACTGAGCACATCTCACGCTACCCATTGCTGCCCCCTGAGGTATGGATTGATGTACTACCATTACCCACTTCACGGGAGGCGGAAACGCGGAGGTTCAGAGGAGTTAAGTAACATCTAGGTCACATAACCACTTCATGGTACACTTGGAATCTGTCTGACCCCCAGACTCTCAATCTCTAAATGATGCCCAAAATGCTTTCCCAATGTATTTATTTATTGTTTTAAAATTTTTATTGAAATATAGTTGATGTAATGTTGTGTTAGTTTCAGGTGTGCAGTATATATATTCTAAATGTATATATAGAATATATATTCTTTTTAGTTTCTTTTACATTATAGGTTATTATAAGATATTAAATATAGTTCCCTGTGCTGTACAGTAGGTCCTTGTTGGTTATCTATATTATATATAGTAGTGTGTATATTTTAATCCCAAATGTATTTGTGACACAATACTTTGCTAAGTTTTGAAGGTGTGTAATGGCTAGATATATCATATTTTTTCTATAAGTCACATCAAATATTACCCCCAAATCACATGAAACATTCTTTTACTCAGTTTATATACATTATTGAAAGTTTTACAAAGACAGAAATAAACAACACTTTTGCTTTAAAAATCGCTTGATTTCATGTCATTTTCAGTTGAACCTGGTGGAAGAGTTGGGAAGGTAATATATGAGATTTAGAAAAATTAGATTTATAGGGTTTGAGGCCTAGTAAAGGGAGCAGGGATTTCCCTGGTACCTCAGATGATAAAGAATCTGCTTGCAATTCAGGAGACCTGGGTTCAATTCTTGGGTCTGGAAGACGCCCCGGGAGAAGGAAATGGCTACCCATTCCAGTATTCTTGCCTGGGAAATCCTATGGACAGAGGAGCCAAGCTACAGTCCGTGGAGTTGCAAAGAGTCGGAAGGAGCAGAGAACACAGAGGTGACTCAGAGAGCAGGACCTTCTTGTCCTCAGATACTTGAAGGCAGTGGACAGGTAGAATTGTTCTGTATATGATTAAGGAAAAGAATTAATGCTGAGGAGTGGAAAGTACAGGTGGTCAGATTTGGGGTTAAATGTAAAAAATGTTCTACTTGGGGCAATCAGAGATGGACTGTGATATTATTTTGGGTAATAAGTTCTCTGTCACTACACGTATTAAATTTCAGGTAATTTGGTATAAGATTAATTCAGAGCATCACATTTATTCTCAGAAGGACCTGGATTTGAATCTACCATTTGCAATCCATGTGACCTCAGGCATCTTTTTTCTTAATTTACTTTTTATTTTTTGGCTGCACTGGGTCTTCATTACTGCTCACAGGCTTTCTCAAGTTGGGGTGCTCAGGCTTCTCATCACGGAG
>NW_011495070.1:8099601-8106322 GCF_000754665.1 Bison bison bison
GGCGCCGCCACGGGGCGCCCCCCCTTCTCCCTCGCGAGCCTCCGCCCCGCCCCGCGGAGGACGGCGGCGTCCCCGCGACCGCCCGAGGGGACCCCGCCGAGGCCGCGGCCGGGGCTTAATTTACTTTTTATTTTTTGGCTGCACTGGGTCTTCATTACTGCTCACAGGCTTTCTCAAGTTGGGGTGCTCAGGCTTCTCATCACGGAGGCTTCTCTCTTTGCAGAACGCAGGCTCTAGGCATGCGGGCTTCATTGCTTGTGGTGCACAGGTTTAGCTGCTCCATGGCACGTGGGATCTTCCCAGACCAGAGATCAAACCTGTGACCCCTGCATTGGCAGGTGTATTCTCAACCACTGGACCACCAAGGAAGTCCCATATGCATCGTATTTAATCTCTTCATACTTCTGTTTTCCTGTCTATAAAATGGGGACCGTAATCATAATTATAGTGATATTGAGAGGTCACAAGTAAATAATGCCACAAGTAATGATCTTAGTAACTGCAACGTGGCACCTCAAAAGGGCATAAGAAGTGATCAGAACAATTACATTTTTTATGAATGCAGTTTGATGCCCGCTGTGCAGGTCGTCAGGAGCCAAAGCATTGAACTAAAGGTTTTAGTGAAGGATGTGAAAGGTGGCTTCACACTCTGAGTTCCTGAGTCCATGACTCTGTCACCCACCCTGGGATGCATTTATTACAGAGGAGAAGCAGAGCTGGATCCCAGATCTCTATACTGAGATCAGCCAAGAGTGGCATGAGGGTGAAATGGGGACATTCCGGCTGGGAAAAAGCCTCGATGTTCCTGGTACATGGGGTGGAAGTGCTGGGTCAGTGCTCTGATGGGGACATGGTGGCCTGGTCAGAGGTCACAGCCCAGTTCCAGGATCCTCTCCTTCCCTCATCCCTCCTCTTCCTAATCTCCTGGACAAGGGGAAACTTCAGACTGGTGTGTCCTGCCTGGCAGAGACAACTTGGCCAAAGGTTAGGGATTGCAGCCTCATGTGACACAGACACTGGGGACAGGAACAAAAACCAACTGAGGTTATGTTGAAAGCATTCTTTAAAAAAAAAAAAGTATTTGTTGTTGAAATCAAATTGAATTACAATGTTGTATCAATTACTGCTATACAGCAAAGTAACTCAGTTATACGTATACATATATATGTTTATATACATATAGATATACACACATACATACATTCTTTTTCATATTCTTTTCCATTATGGTTTATCACTGGATATTGAATATAATTTCTTGTGTTATAAAGTAGGACCTTGTGGTTTGTTAGTTGCTCAGTCGCGTCTGACTCTTTGGATCCCATGGGTGGTAGCCCGCCAGATTCCTATGTCTATGGAATTTTCCAGGCAAGAATACTGGAACGGATTGCCATTTCCTCACCCAGAGATGGAACCCAGGTCTCCTGCGTTGCAGGCGGATCCGTTATTGTCTGAGACACCAGGGAAGCCCTGTCCATTCTACACATATCAGTTTGCATCTGCTAGCCCCAAGCTCCCACTCCTGTCCTCTGCCTCCATCTCCCCCTTGGCAGCCGCAAGTCTGTTCTCTGTGTCTGTGAGTCTGCTTCTGTTTTGTAGCTATGTTCATTTGTGTCGTATTCTAGATTCCACGTCTAAGTGATAGCATACGATATTTATCTTTTTCTGTCTGACTTACTTCACTTAGTAAGATGATCTCTAGTTTCATCCACGTTGGAAACTTTCTTTATAATGTCTGAATCTGTTGCTTCAAACATGGTTTGCCTATTTCCAACGACGAGGAAATCACAGACAGGCCAGGAGGCCGCTCAGCCGTGTGCTGCCTGAGAAAGAACCACTGTCGGCCTGTGCAGCGAGCCCCTAATCCCGAGTGTCTGGGACGGGAAACCCTGACACTAGGGAAGCAGTGGATTTTATTTCATCCACAGCGTGATACAACAGGGTGAAATAAAGCACTGCCTCTACGTATTCTCCCCTTGCTGTGTCAGTGTGGAGTGTGAAAGGCTAAGGGGGCAGGGAATGGGAACTCCCCAGGGAAACGCGTCATCTCGCGCCTCTGAAGCTGCCGTGTCTGAAGGGAGAGTTCAGGGTATACGCAGACTTTGTCACGTGCACGCGCGTTTGTGTGCTTAAAATTCCGTAAAAGTGTTCTCTTTTATATTTTATTTGTGTGGTTACGGTGATTATTTGGAGACACGTGTGACCGATTTTAAGATGCCAGAATCTCACAGACAAGAGAATAAAGCTTCGTTTGCACCGTTTTCCAGGGATCTCTAGAATGACCTTTGGTTTTGTTTTTAAATTTACTTTTAATTGAAAGATAATTGCTTTACAATATTGTGTTGACTTCTGCCAAACATCAACATGGATCAGCTATAGAGATACATATGTCCCCTCCTTCTTGAACCTGCTTTCCATGTCCCACCCCATCCCACCCCTCTAGGTTGTTACAGAGACCAAGTTTGAGTTTCCTGGATCACACAGCAAATGCTTACTGGCTATCTGTTTCACATGTGACAGTGTATATGTTTCCATGTTACTCCCTCTGTATGTCCCACCCTCTCCTTCATCACCCCACCCATGGCCATAAGTCTGTTCTCCATGTCTGTGTCTACATTGGTGCTAAGTACCTTCAGTCGTGTCCAACTCTGTGTGACCCCATAGATGGCAGCCCACCAGGCTCCCCCGTCCCTGGGATTCTCCAGGCAAGAACACTGGAGTGGGTTGCCATTTCCTTCTCCAATGCATGAAAGTGAAAAGTGAAAGTGAAGTCGCTCAGTCGTGTCCCACTCTTAGCGACCCCATGGACTGCATCGCTGTCCTGCAAATAGTTCCATCAGTACTGTCTTTCCAGATTCTATATATATGTGTTAGTATAAAACATTTGTTTTTCTCTTTCTGACTTACTTCACACTGTACTATAGGCTCTAGGTTATCCACCTCATTAGACATGACTCAAACACATTCTTTTTCATGGCTGAGTAATATTCCATTGTATATATGTACCACAGCTTCTTTATCCATTCATCTGTCAATGGACATCTAGACTGCTCCTAAGTCTTAGCTATTGTAAATAGTGCTGCAGTGAATATTGGGGTACATGTGTCTTTTTAAATTTTGATTTCCTCAGGGTAATGCCCAGTAGTGGGATTGCTGGGTCATATGGTGGTTTTATTCCTGGTTTTTTTTTAAGGAGATTCTTTAGAATGACCTTTTGATGGCTTTCCAGGGGGGCTTTCTTTGCCCTGTTAGATTTCATAATGAAATAGCTTGCGTGGAGGTTTACTTAGAAACTGTCCCTTAACGCTCTACTCCAGGTTTCTGGGCCATTGCCATTTTGAGATGTGCCCTGTTTAGCTTCTTTGCTAAACTCTCTGGTTCAAAATTTCTTTTCTTTAAATTCAAGTATAATCGATTTACATTGTTTCAGGTATACAGCAAAGTGATTCACCTATACATATATAAATCATTTTCAGATATTTTTCCATTATACATTGTTATTACAGGATTGAATACAGCTCTCTGTGCTATATATTGGTCCTTGTTTATTAGCATTCCTCTCCCCACTTTTCCCATCGAGTAACCATAAGCTTGTTTTCTACGTCACAGAGTCTATTTCCGTTTTGTAAATAATTTTGCTTTTATCATTTAAAAGTTTTTAATATTTTTAAATTTATTTTTCAGCTGTGCCACGTGGCATGCAGATCCTAGTTCTTGGACCAGGGATTGAACCCATGCCCCCCTCTCCCCTCCCCACCCCACAGTGGAAGTACAGGTCTCAACCACTGTACCATCAGCAAAGTCCCTTTATCATTTTTTATTAATAGATTCAACGTGTGAGTGATACGATACTTGTCTTTCTCTGATTTACGTCACCTACATGCTGCTTGGGAATCAGAAGAAACCTCGAAGGCAAAGGAGTAACCAGCATAGAATTTACTTCTCATTGCTCACATCCTCTCCAGGGTCTGGGCTCCTCAAGGCCTTGCTGCCGCGTCATTCCTGCACTCCAGTTTTTGTCTCTCCAGCCTGAGAGAGACCACTGAAAACTCTGCTCAGCACTTTCGCCTCTTTGCCACCACTGTTTTTTGCTTGGCTTCTCAGCCTCTTTACCCTGCATCTCTTTACCTTATTCTAAGGAGAAAAGCTAAACATCTCCATGCACACTGGGATCACCTCCATGCACAGTCATTCTTTCCAGGACCTTAGTCCCTGAAGTCCTAGCTGCCTTGATCGTTCCCTCATGCCTTCATAGTTTCTTTGTTTTCAGCTTTGGTATTTTATCCAGCTTTTCTAGCTGTTCTTGAATAGAGTCAATCCGACACAGATAATCTATTGTACCCAGAAGTAGAATCATATAGTTAACAACATATCTTTTTAAAGATTAAGAAGGGTGAGCAGATCCTTGATCCTTATAGTATTAGAAGTTATTGTTTAACTAGAAAAATTAAAATAGATTCATACCTTTAAACATAAATTAGTTTATCTGGATTGTAAAAATTGATTTGTACTAGAAATCTTTATGAATATCAAATTATCTGAAACAAGTAAAGCATCTTTTGCATACATTTTCTGAATTTTTGGTTTTCGTATATGAGGCATTCTAAATCAAAATCTCTGTGAAACTAATTAGGTTGTACCATATCCTCTAGCCATAAGCTTATATTTCAATATCATTGGTACAAATTGAGCCACGATTACTGCCAGTTAAAAACAAAATGGCTTCTTCTTATTGTAAATAGTGAAAAGAGGCAGAGAAGTTTAAATTTCCGTTTTTAAATGAACTCTAATGTTTCTTGAGAGAGAGGTGGCCTGTGGTCACAGGCAGGAGAGAGAGGGACACCCGCCCCCATCTGTCTAGTGTGTGATAAGGAGAAATACTCAGACACAAGCAGCCGGGGACGGAAGGCTGCCTGGGGAAATGCTCCCATCTGGGCTGTAGAGAAAAGCACTGTTCAGTTCAGTTCAGTTCAGTCACTCAGTCGTGTCCAACTCTGCGACCCCATGAATTGCAGCACTCCAGGCTTCCCTCTCCATCACCAACTCCTGGAGTTCACTCAAACTCACGTCCATCTAGTCGGTGATGCCATCCAGCCATCTCATCCTCTGTCGTCCCCTTCTCCTCCTGCCCCCAATCCCTCCCAGCATCAGAGTCTTTTCCAATGAGTCAACTCTTCGCATGAGGTGGCCAAAGCACTGGAGTTTCAGCTTTAGTATCATTCCTTCCAAAGAACACCCAGGACCGATCTCCTTTAGAATGGACTGGTTGGATTTCCTTGCAGTCCAAGGGACTCTCAAGAGTCTTCTCCAACACCACTAGCAATTCTCAAATGGAAACCTTGATTCAGTATTTATGCCTAACACATGCCTCAACATATCGCAAAGTATCCAATGGTAAAGAATCTGCCTGAAACGCAGGAGACCTGAGTTCAATCCCCGGGTGGGAAAGATCCCCTGGAGAAGGGAATGGCTACCCACTCCAGTATTCTTGCCTGGGAAATCCCATGGACAGGGGAGCCTGGTGGGCTACAGTCAATGGGACATGAATTGGAGATTGAGAACACAACTTATCACCCCCCATTTCTCACGGGAGAGGCGTTGTGCATATGGTGTGACACCTCAGCTTATACATCATAGCTCTGTAAACAGTCTTCCCAACAGCAACTCACAGGCACCTTGGTGCTCTAGGGTGCCCACATCTCAGCAGGATGGAGAAAAAGATTCGGCTGAGAATAACGGGGTCAGGTCTGGGGTGTGATGGAAATGGTGAAGGTAATGCAATTCCACACACCAGTCTCCATGGTCCTCCTGGAGCGGTGGGTAGGGAGCTCTAGGACTCACATGGTGGACAAAGCATGGGGCCCAAGACAGGAAACTAAATGCTCGTGTCTGGGGACAGGACTGAAGCCAAATGGCTCTCTGATTCATGACATTTTTCAGGTAGTATTATATTAAATAATATATATTTTTTAATACAGGCAGGGGGAAGGGACAGATGACTGGGGCCAAGTCTGTCCACAAGCTTAGCTTCATCGAGTGGTTTTACTGAATTTCTTAATTCATTCCTCTTAGGAACCTGAGGGGTCTCTAAACTCTTCAGGTTTGCTTTTATTCCCACAGTTTCCATGGCAATCAGAGGGGAGGAGAGAGGGAAGATAGAAAAGGGAGTCAGTAGGAAAGGGCAGAGGTTTGTGTGGCGGGGAGATGCTTCTTCCCATAAGAGGTGGTTCCACTGACCCACCCTCTGCTTTGTTGACTACTTTTTCCCTCCAAGCTCTCAGGTTAGAGACTTTAAACTGGGAGTGGAGGATCTCCTCCGGTTTCCAAAGACTCCGTCTGTAAGATGGGGGAGGGAGAGCAGCAGAGAATGTATGAGGGAAGGTAAGCCCGTGGTCATCCCACCTGCTGGTCCTGACTCAGTGCCACCCCTTCCCTGACCATCACAGCCAGAGGTGCCAATCGGAAATAGGACGTGGACATTTCCAAGGGGACTAGACTCACCGAATTAGAAACCTGGCCTAGCTATTTCACACAGTGAACTTAATCCGTCTTTCTCTCCTGTTTCTCTTTCTCTGCCCGGCCACGCCCACCCGCCCTTGCCAAACTAAGAAAGAACATTACCCAGCTTTGTCTGCAGGTGTCGCTGTCTGTGAGCATTCTTGGTAGAAGGGCCACTTGGCATTGAGCCCTCTGTCAAGGTTACAGTTTTATTATTTTAGAA
>NW_011495070.1:8106422-8108367 GCF_000754665.1 Bison bison bison
AGCACCGTTTAATTTTTGAATGGCTGTCTCATTTCACGTGGATCATTTTGACCTTTGTTTCTTCAATCAGACCTTTCATGTTTTTAATGGAGCTTTTGCAAGCATCTCTTTTTCAGAGAAAATATAAAGTGCAGTCAACGGAAGTGCCTTTGGAGAGGGGCAGGACCTTTTGGAGGATGATGGGATCTGGCCTAGACTGCGCTTTGGGACGTGATTTTTGTACATGCTTTTCCTGAGCTTCTGACTGTCAGGGGAGGCCACCAGAAGTTATCTGTGATTCAGGCCAGCCCGATGGGAGGTGGCAGAGGTGTGCTAGCCAAGGGCACTGAGCCCCTGGGGACCGCCTGGCCCTGGCATGGCTGTATAAGGGAATGTTGCCAGTTTAAGGCCACAAACCCGAGAGGAAACCACATCCTAAGCAGAAAGAAAATCCTCTGGAGATATTTCATGTTAGGTAATGTTTGCCTCATGGAGGACATCATCTCTCCTGCACGTAATCTTTTCTTCCTTTGATCCTTTGGCTTCCTGACATTGTCTCGGCAGAGTGTGACCTGAGCAGATGCTTCTATCAAGCTTTTCTTGATATGCTTTGAGTTATTACACTTGAATTCACAGCTCTGCCCTCCTTTTCTGCCCTAACTGTATTGAGCAGTTAAGGGCAATGTATCCTTTTAGTTTTTACTAGAGATGTAAAACTTTAACCAGAATATGTTGAATGTGGACCTCAAAGTTAGTCACAGGGATTGGTCTTTAGCCCAACATTACCCTCTAGTGGGATACAGTAGAATAGTTATTAATTAAGTGTGTGGGAAGCAACTAAGCAGAGATTTTGCATCAGGTTTGCTCTGTGGCAAATACAAGTGGCTATTAAGACTAAAGAAGAAGAAGAAGAAAGAAATTAAAAAATACTCCTCTTATTTCGAAGGTCATTGGTCTTCAGAGAGGGTGAAGCAATTCATTACACTTAATAACCTCCTCACTGTCTTTCATTGTATTCTCTCATCGTTGCCATAATGAGTGGCATTTACAACTAGACAAATAAAGAACAGAAGTCAGATAGAAAACGGGTAACAGAATTGGAGCCTAAGAAAACGACACACAATTATAGAATGCATGACACCAAAATGTAGAAGAGAAATACAAAAGAAATTGAGAGAACCAGTAAATACTTCAAAAAATATTCAACTTCCCTACTATGACAGAAATCCAAATTGAGATGAAATATCATCTTTTATCTATCAGATTAGTAAAAATTGGAAGATGGTTAACCTCCAATGTCAGTGAACGTGTGTGAGGAGAGAGCCCTGGTTGTTGATGGGAGTGTGAACAAGTGAATTATTTGGGAAGGAACTTGGCAGGGTTTGTTACAGTGTTCATGGGTATATGCTTCAATCTCATGCTTTTTCTCCTTCAATCCTGTCCAAAATAAATATTCCTACATATGATCCAAATCTCTTTGCAATGATATTCATTGACACAGTGTTTATAATAAAACGAATCTATCATAGTGGAAAGTCCATTAGCTGGGAGGGGGTCGGAGTATGTGGTTAAATAAAATATAGAACACTCTCTTTCTATGGAAACTATCCTGCCATTAAAATAAGTGAATTAAATTTAAACTGATATGGAGCAATCTCTCTGACACTTAGAAAAAAATGAAATCAGGGAATACTTTTAGTTTGATCTACTTTTTAAAATGTGTGTATGTAATAAACAACCAACAAAGACCTAATGTATAGCCCAGGGAACTCTGCTTAGTATTCTGTCATAACCTAAATAGGAAAAGAATTTTAAAAAGAAAAAAAAAAAAAGTGCGTGTATATACATTCTGCTGCTGCTGCTGCTGCTGCTGCTAAGTCGCTTCAGTTGTGTCCGACTCTGTGCGACCCCATAGATGGCAGCCCACCAGGCTCCCCTGTCCCTGGGATTCTCCAAGCAAGAACAC
>NW_011495070.1:8108467-8118032 GCF_000754665.1 Bison bison bison
GACCCCATAGATGGCAGCCCACCAGGCTCCCCTGTCCCTGGGATTCTCCAAGCAAGAACACTGGAGTGGGTTGCCATTTCCTTCTCCAATGCAGGAAAGTGAAAAGTAAAAGTGAAGTTGCTCAGTCGTGTCCGACTCTTCGCGGCCCCATGGACTGCAGCCTACCAGGCTCCTCCATCCATGGGATTTTCCAAGCAAGAGTACTGGAGTGGGGTGCCATGGCCTTCTCCGGTGTATATACATAGATGTGTGTAAAACTTTGTAGGACAAATGAGCTTCAATCTCACAATAATATTACCATGAGGGAAATAGAAGTTTGTTAATAAAGGAAGGGGCTTCCCTGGTGGCTCAGTGGTAAAGACCCCGCCCGCCAGTGCAGGAGACCTGGGTTTTATCCCTGGGTCGAGAAGATCCCCTGGAGAAGGAAACGGCAACCCACTCCAGTATTCTTGCCTGGAAAATCCCATGGACAGAGGAACCTGGGGTGTTACAGTCCATGGGGTTGCAAGAGTCGAACACTACTTAGTGACTAAACAACAGCAAATTAAACACTAAGACTTTCCCAGTTTTTAAAAAAATATTTAGGTATTTCTTTGGCCGCACTGGGTCTTAGTTGTGGCATGAAGGATCTTTCATTTGGCGTGCAGGCTTCTCTCCAGTTGTGGCGTACAAGTTTAGTTGCCCTGAGGCACCATGGGATCTTAGTTCCCCGACCAATCAGGGATCAAATCTATGTCCCCTGCACTGGAAGGTGGATTCTTAACCACCGACCACCAGGGAAGTCCCTAAAAATCATTCTTCTTGCTCTGCCCATTTGGAAAGAAAATGGAATTCCAAAGGAGATTCTGAAACCTCCATGTCAACTTGTGTGTATTTTTAAAGCGACTCCATCTTCTACTTCATTTTCAAAGGCATCTCATGTGTTGCTTAAAGAAGTCAGTATACCTGATTGTTAACTTCACTTAAGCAGGTATCACAAATTCCCTTATTGCATGCTGCATCTTCTTTATGTTACCAGCTCTTGAAGAAATAACCCAGGGTAACACTCCAAAATATATTACGCTTTTTTTCTCGTAGACTCTCTCAAAGGTCTTCTCAGCTTAAATGAACATCTCTTTGATTGATTTCTCCAAGAAGGATCCAGTGAATTCAAATGTCTCTCCCTTATTTTCCCCTTGTTCTGACATACAGGTCTTTCTCATATTGAGAAGAGATATTGTGTTGTATTACGCTGGAAATGGCTGACGTTTCAATACAAATTACAGAGGAAGAATGTCCCAATATGTGATGCTAAACCTTCTTTTTGTCTTTTGATGAAATTTCATAACATATATTGTTTCATATCAAGATGTGCAAAACTTCAAATGTCTATACTATCCTCTATTTCTCATTCTTAGGTCTAAATTTGGGGCAGGAGTTGTTGGAGGGACTGAAATATTGCACATGGTTCATAGATGTTGACAGTATAACAAAGGAAGCTGTAAATCATATACAAAACCCAGCAAATGGGAAAAATAAATTTTATCCCTCATATATTTTACGTTCCTTGCCCCTTGGAATATCAGTAAGTGCTGAGAAGTTAGTCTATGGAGAAACAAGCAGTAACTTAATTATAAACATTTTTATATGCTTTTTTAAAATCAGACATCTCTAGCGGCTGAGTGGTAAAGAATCCGTCGGCCAATGCAGGAGACAGGAGTTTGATCTCTGGGTCGGGAAGATCCCCTGGAGAAGGAAATGGCAACCCATTCCAGTATTCTTGCCTGGGAAACCCCATGGACAGAGGAGCCTGGTGGGCTACAGCCCACGGGATTGCAAAGAGTCAGATGCAATACGAGCACATATTATGGTGTAGGAAGTTGAAGAGATTTGAAGTCGAAGAAAACGTGATTACACTGAAGGTTTAGAAAGACTGTGTAAGCATCAGCTTAGAAGAGTAACTAGAGGGTGTGAAGAGTAGATAGACTGGCTACAATCCAGCAACCTGTACTGTAATCAAATCTTTATCCCATTCAGACTAACCGATAGCCAGAGGTCTACTCTGATGGCTGCCTTCCGACTGGTAAAAGAATATATGCAAGCATGCTCAGTCGTGTCCGACTCTTTGTGACCCCATGGGCTGTAGCCCTGCCAGGCTCCTCTGTCCATCGGATTTTCCAGGCAAGAATACTGGAGTGGGTAGCCATTTCCTTCTCCAGGGGATCTTCCCAACCCAGGGATTGAATCCGTGTCTCTTGTGCCTTCTGCACTGCAGGTGGATTCTTTACTGCTAAGTCATTGGGGAAGTAGACCCCAATTAAGGAGAGTCACCTTGGAGCTGCCAGAGTCAGGGACTATAAATCCACAGATAATCTTCCATCCGGGCTTCCCAGGTGGTGCTAGTGGTAAAGAATCCACCTGCCAATCAATGCAAGACATGCTCAGTTATGTCCAACTCTTTGCAACCCCATGGACTGTAGCCCACCAGGTTCCTCCGTCCATGGAATTCTCCAGCCAAGGATACTGGAGTGGGTAGCCATTCCCTTCTCCAGGGGCTCTCACCAACCCACAGATGGAACCTGGGTCTTCCACACTGCAGTGAGGAGGATAGATCAAATATTAATATAAGAGTCTAATAAAACCCTCTTGGACATTCAGATGAATACAGAGCTGAACTAAGAAAGTATAACTGAGAATAGATAGAGGAACAGAGATTAAAAGGTGCTCAGAAAGAAACAATGGATTGACTTCAGTAACTGGAGGTGGGTCATAGGCAGGCAGGAGGAATCAAAGATGACTCGTTTCTGGCTTCAGGTACTGGATGGATATTGGTATTACCAATTAAACTAAGAAATAACAAAGGCAGACAGGTTATGAGGAGAAAGTAGTCTAGTTTCTGAAGTGTGACAGAATCTGATACACGGTATTCAGTCATAAAATAAGTGAATTCACTAAACAATAGATTATTGTCAACCCGGTCCTGGCATTAGTCTAGCCAATACTTTGCCCTTGAGGAATTCTAAGAACAGCTACAGGATTTTTGTTTACAGATCTTGGTCTCCCTGTGAGGTAGAGGAGGGGAAGCAGTTGTGAACCCAGGAAGCCCAAATAGTCCACAGCTTGGCCCTCAGCCGTCTACTCCCAGAGACACTGAGCAGACCCAGATGTCTCCATCTGAGCCAGTCCTAAGCTCACAGGGACAGCTCCCAGGCCCCACCTCCTCTCCTCACTTTGCGTCTCCTTATAAATTCCTTTGTCTGGCTGTGTAAGCATTTTTTTTTTTTTTTAAAGAATTGGACTGTCAAGAATATCTTAAACAAAAGACATAGGGCCTGAAACATTAGGTAAACGAGTCATTTTAAAGCAGAAAACAGCATGAAATGCTTTGTACTCACCACATCAACTGCTATTCTTTTCAGGTTAGAAGTTGATGCTGTAACGAAAGAGCCGTCTTGTAGTACGGGTCATGAGGAACACACAGAGGAGGTACAGAATGAGGCAGTGACCAGGACTCCCCACGAGGTTCACTGGTAGATTCTTGAACCGAGTGAGCTCTGAGTTGAAGTCCCCTTGACAAAGCTTCTGTCAGAAACCAGGCCAAGCTGCTCCATGTCTGGGGACAGGGGAGTGAGGAGACGTCTAGCCACCCTCGCTACTGACTAGGACAGGAACGTACTGGGAGTTGCCCTCTGCGTGGCCGCCAGGGTTCCCGGTCTGCATCCTTTGGTGGGGATGAGGATGCTGTTGGCAGTGAACCTTCTCGTTGTCCGTGGCTCCCATGGTGGCATGTGCACACAGCTTACCCACCTCCCACCCAGACTTGAAGTAATGCACGATGGGAGGATGTGGCTACATCTGTGGTTTCTCTGGGGGCACTCATTTCCCCAGCATTCAGGCTCCATATGGTCTCTCTCCCTTTCCCCCAGCAGTAAATTTCTCTTTTGAATTTTCATATATGAAAGCTCTGGGCTTCCCAGGTAGCACCAGTGGTAAAGAACCCACACGCCAATGCAGGAGAGGCAAGAGACATGAGGTTCGATTCCTGGGTTGGGAAGATCCCTTGGAGGAGGAAATGGCAACCCACTCCAGTATTCTTTCCTGGAGAATCCCATGGATAGAGGAGCCTGGAGGGCTATCGTCCATAGGGCCTCAAAGAGTTGGACACAAATGTAATGACTTAGCACACACACGTGAATCTGAAAGCTTCACTAAGGCCGGTGCCCAGTGCTCTGAGGCTGGAAGCCCACTGGGATGGCAGATCAAGTCTATTACCATAGACACATTGAGCCCATCATTGGGGATGGTGTGATAGTTATTAGCATCACAGCGGAAGTGACCATTCAAAGAAGATGGTCACTCATAATACACTGAAATCAAAGAGAATAACCCATAGAAATACTAAAAAGACATAACACAACCATTAGAAACTTGAGAGGAAGTTTAATGCTGTTTGAAATGCCCTGTTTGCCTTCTGGAGGCCAGAGAAGGAAGACGTTAACAAGATGGACTCATAGGTTGAACTGGCAATAATAAACTCAAAGGCTCAGGGCTCCTCCACGTGTAGCCTTTAGAAGCAAACAGACTAGAAATTGCCATTGTAAAATATATTGACGCTGGGATAAAACCATTGTGAGCTGTTTGAACAAATAAGGACAGTATTACAACAGAGCATCAAGAGAAACATGTTTTCAGGGTGATGTATTGTTCATTTATAATTCTGTTCTCAATGATAATGGAAAAGTCTGGCTCCTCTCACTTAGTTCAGTTGCTCAGCTGTGTCCGAATCTTTACAACGCCATGGACTGCAGCATGCCAGGCCTCCCTGTCCGTCACCAACTCCCGGAGTTACTCAAACTCATGTCCATTGAGTCGGTGATGCCATCCAGCCATCTCATTCTCTGTCGTCCCCTTCTCCTCTTGCCTTCAATCTTTCCCAGCATCAGGGTCTTTGCAAATCAGTCAGTTCTTCACATCAGGTGGCCAAAGTATTGGAGTTTCAGCTTTAGCATCAGTCCTTCCAATGAATATTCAGGACTGATTTCCTTTAGGATGGGACTAGTTGGATCTCCTTGCAGTCCAAGGGGCCCTGAAGAGTCTTCTCCAACATGACAGTTCAAAAGCATCAATTCTTCGACACTCAGCTTTCTTCACAGTCCAACTCTCACATCCATACATGACTACTGGAAAAACCATAGCTTTGATTAGATGGACCTTTGTTGGCAAAATAATGTTTCTGGCTTTTGAATACGTTGTCTAGGTTGGTCATAACTTTTCTTTCAAGCAGCAAGCGTCTTTTAATTTCATGGCTGCAGTCACCATCTGCAGTGATTTTGGAGCCCAGAAAAATAAAGTCTGCCACTGTTTCCACTGTTTCCCCATCTATCAGCCATGAAGTGAGGGGACCAGATGCCATGATCTTAGTTTTCTGAATGTTGAGCCTCAAGCCAACTTTTTCACTCTCCTCTTTCACTTTCATCAAGAGGCTTTTTAGTTCCTCTTCACTGTCTGCCATAAGGGTGGTGTCATCTGCATATCTGAGGTTGTTGATATTTCTCCCAGCAATCTTGATTCCAGCTTGTGCTTCATCCAGCCCAGCATTTCTCATGATGTACTCTGCATATAAGTTAAATGGGCAGGGTGATAATATACAGCCTTGATGTACTCCTTTCCCGATTTGGAACCAGTGTGTTGTTCCATGTCCAGTTCTAACTGTTGCTTCTTGACCTGCATACAGATTTCTCAAGAGGCAAGTCAGGTGGTCTGGTATTCCCATCTCTTTAAGAATTTGTTGTGATTTACACAGTCAAAGGCTTTGGCATAGTCAATAAAGCAGAAATAGATGTTTTTCTGGAACTCTCTTGCTTTTTTGACGATCCAGCAGATGTTGGCAATTTGATCTTTGGTTCCTTTGCCTTTTCTAAAACCAGCTTGAACATCTGGAATTTCACAGTTCACATACTGTTGAAGCCTAGCTTGGAGAATTTTGAGTATTACTTTATTAGCATGTAAGATGAATACAATTGTGTGCTAGTTTGAGCAGTGTTTGGCATTGTCTTTATTGTAAAGTAAAATAAATAAATTAATTAATTAAAAAATAAAATAAAAATTGCCATTCAAACTAAAAAAAAAAAAAAGTGACCTTTTCCAGTCCTGTGGCCACTGCTGCGTTTTCCAAATTTGCTGGCATATTGAGTGCAGCACTTTCACAGAATTATCTTTTAGGATTTTAAATAATTCAACTGGAATTCCATCACCTCCACTAGCTTTGTTCATAGTGATGCTTCCTAAGGCCCACCTGACTTCTCATTCCAGGATGTCTGGCTCTAGGTTGGTGATCACATCATTGTGATTATCTGGGTCATAAAGATCTTTTTTGTATAGTTTTTCTGTGTATTCCTGCCACCTCTTCTTAATATCTACTGCTTCTGTTAGGTCCATACCACTTCTGTCCTTTATTGTGCCCATCTTTGCATGAAATATTCCTTTGGTATCTCTAATTTTCTTGAAGAGATCTCTAGTCTTTCCCATTCTATTGTTTTCCTCTATTTCTTTGCATTGATCACTGAGGAAGGCTTTATCTCTCCTTGCTATTCTTTGGAACTCTGCATTCAAATGGGTATATCTTTCCTTTTCTCCTTTGCCTTTCTCTTCTCTTCTATTCACAGCTATTTGTAAGGCCTCCTGAGACAACTATTTTGCCTTTTTGCATTTCATTTCCTTGGGGATGGTCTTGATCCCTGCCTCCTGTACAGTGTTACAAATCTCTGCCCATAGTTCTTCAGGCACTCTATCAGACCTAATCCCTTGAATCTATTTGTCACTTCCACTGTATAATCGTAAGGGATTTGATTTAGGTCATACCTTGAATGGTCTAGTGGTTTTCCCTACTTTCTTCAATTTAAGTCTGAATTTGGCAATAAGGAGTTCACGGTCTGTGCCACAGTCAGCTCCCGGACTTTTTTTCCCCCAACTGTATAGAACTTCTCCATCTTGGCTGCAAAGAATATAATCGATTTGATTTCGGTATTGACCATCTAGTGAAGTCCATGTGTAGAGTCTTCTCTTGTGTTGCTGGAAGAGGCTGTTTGCTATGACCAGTGCATTCTCTTGGCAAAACTCTAGTAAACTCACTTATCTAGGGTTTAAACACATGCTCATTTCCCTCTGATACTCATCTTTGATTTTTGGAGGTAAGAGTATCAGACTTTACAAACGTATTTCCCGAGGCATCTTTAGGTGATAGACAGAATAATGTATAACAACCTAAGAGTCAAATCAAATGAGTACTCAGTGAAATACATACCAAATGGTGTTACAGAGGGATTTTCACCCTTTCATCACTTATGTAGGATGAGTTAGAAAGTTAGATGACCAACAGTGATTCTCTTCCTTATTTTACATTCATGTGCACACCACTACACAGTGTATTTCTTTTCTTTCTTTTTTTGGCCATTCTGTGCAGCTTGCAGGATCTTAGTGCCCACACCAGGGATTGAACCTGTGCCCCCACAGTGGGCATCAAGGCTCAACCACTGGACCACCAGGGAATTCCCCAAACTGTATTTCTTATCTCAAAATATTTGCCTATAAAAATTTGTTTCCTTAGCCAAAATGGTTGTCGAACATAATTTCCCCTGCAAAGTGTTCAAAAGAATAATGTTATCACCATAGATAGGAACTGAAGTACTGAGATAAAAGCCACATTTGAGTATCCATGTATTTTATTTGTTCACATTTATCCTATTTGAGGTTAACACTACATCATTGGACAGTTTAAAAAAATCATTCTGTAAACAAAATTAAAAACAGCAGCAACAGCTAAAAATAAGGACACAATGGATTCTAAAATAAGGGAATGTATTGGAAGGAATATTCTGAATATGCAAAGAAAATGTGACCATGATTATGAATTCAACAAGAAGAAGAAAAAAACTCCAACATCTGTAAAAGACAAAACCGTAACAGTAATAAAAAAAGAAGCGAAAATACAAAGTGCAGGTGCGACAGTTTTCATTTCCAAGTCCATTCAGTAAATAGAGCATACTATTCTCTTATATAAAGTGTCAAGTTCCGCTTTACACATTCAGTTACGTGATCTTGCAGAGTTTTTTTCATTTTACATTATCTCTACATTGATTTAACTGGAAAAGATGGTCATATGTGATACATGGTATGATTTCTTGAACCTATGGAGAGCACAGAAATGGTAAAGTTTATCGTTTTATTTTTTGCTGTATTTGCAATGAGTAACAAGAAGCTGAAAATTCAGTATAAGAAGCATCAGTACTTTCACTCTGCCCCCATCCCCACCCCACCCCCCCAATTCTGAGCCCTCTTATCATTTTTGTTGCCACTTTCAGATTCTCTGTCACAAAAGACTGTTCATTTCCCCCCCGAATTCCGGCCAGCTGACTTAAATCATCAATTTTTCAATGCAATTTGGTCTGGTATTTGCCCAAACTGATCAAACAGAGGTGTTATTCTGGCATCACATAAAAATCACATATACTTTCCTAACTGCTTAGAACCTCAAATGGGAATGCCTGCAGAATATGCTTTTTGAATAGAGGACTTTTATGAAATATATTTCAAATCTTAAAAAATAGCTTTAATGCTCCCTTAAAATGGTACAGAATTTACCCCAGCTGACAATGCCTATGCCATTTAACAACATTCTCTCTCTCTGTGGCATTTCACTTTCCTTACAGCTCTAATTTTATTCAAAAAGCCCGAATACACAACAGCTGCTGCCTTATTTAGCATTTAAACAGCACTATGTATACAGCTCAACAGCAAGATTAAGAAGTTATAAATACACACATATCACGGACAGAGTCATCTTTTTTTTTTTTTTGGAATTCACTGCATTCTGGTAAATCCCCCTCCCCCCAACGAGAGCGGAACTGTACCTACATGGAGGTGTTTAAGTATTTCTCCAACAGCTTTTCATTGTATTATATTATGAAAACACTAGGCTTCAAGCCGGGTACTAATAAATATTTAATTTAAAAGGAAGACTGAAGCCCCAACACAGAACATAAAAAAAGACCCCGCTCCCCGCCCCCCAGAGAAGGTGCCGGATTCAGCCAGACAAGGCCGAGATCTCATAGTCACTGATGGAGGTGAGGGGCTTGCCCATCATCCGGATGTTTTTTGCACTGGTGATCCTGGCCATCATGCACACGGGCTTGTCGAAGTACTTCACCAGGGCCGGCTCGGTCAGGAGAGAGGCCAGGAACTGTTCGAAGGTGATGGCCCAGTCCCGGTCCAGGCTGGTGCTTCGGGGCAGCGCCGCGGTGCCTTGGCCGCTGCGCACCAGGACCGTGTCCTCGCCAATGTCTTCGCAGTGCAGCTTGTCCTCCTCGTGGGAGCCGGCACTCAGCACCGAGTAGGAGGACATGGAGCTGTCGTCCTTGGTATCGTCGTCGGAGATGAGCATGGAGGAGCAGGCCCCGTGGTCCCGGGGCGAGGAATCCTCCAGCTTGATGTCCTCCATCTGTCCGACCAGGGATTGCTCCTCACTGGCCCCGGCCAAGCTGGCCGGGAGGGGCTCCGCGGCTTCGGGCACGTAAGGCTGGCTCGGCCC
>NW_011495070.1:8118132-8123363 GCF_000754665.1 Bison bison bison
GCTGGGGAGCGAAGAGCTTGCCCACTTCCCCAATCTCCAGCAGGAGGCTGGTCACCGCGGCTGTGGCATGGTACAGCTCCTGCTCGTTGGGGTCCTCGCTGAACATGTTGTACATCGTCTTACAAAGCTCGATAAATTGCCCCTGAAAAGTGATCAGGGAAAACACAAGACCATGACCATGTCATAGGGAGTATAGAGCCAGGACCCAAGTGGACTGCAAAGCCATTTAATATCAGGACTCCTGCAAAATCCCAGAAAAGTCCTATTGTGGGGTGGATGGATGTGCAGATTTAAAGAGATGGATGGTGGATTTAGTCTCTTTATTGTGTGTGTGCTAAGTCGCTTCAGTCATGTCTGACTCTTTGCAACCCTATGGACTGTAGCCTGCCAGGCTCCTCCGTCCCATGGGATTCTCCAGGCAAGAATTCTGGAGTGGGTTACCATTTCCTCCTCCAGGAGTTCTTCCTGACCCAGGGATTGAATCTGCAACTCCTGTGTCTCCTGCATTGGCGTGTGGGCTCTTTACCACTAGCTTTATGACTGTAGTCAAGCAGGATTTGAACCTGCAAATGGAGATGCAAATGGATTTCCTCTTGGTCAGGACTACAGGTCTAGTGGTTCCTTTGTTATACAAATGTTTAATTAACTCCTTTATCCTTTCTTGCTGACTTGTAAGTAAATCGTAGACCTCATCTTATTTCATGCCTATACGCTTCAGCATTCGGCCCAGGTTTTCCAAGTTCAGCTCAAATCCTCTCTCCCATGACACATCTGCTGGTTTCTCTGGCCAGAAGTCATGTTTTCTACCTCCACCCAGATAATTTCTCTCTTCTTCTGTTAATAAAAAGCATTCTCATCCTGTATTTTAAATTATTTACATGGTTTTATCTTCCTCATTATATTTCAGCTGTTTAAGGGAAAAAGTCAGACACCTATTTATAGCTGAGTACAGTGGTTTGAAAACGGCATGAGCTTGTCTTTTGAATATCTAATGGTATTTTAAAATGTTTTTTTGGCACACCATGAGGCTTATGGGTCTTAGTTCCCCTACCAGATATTCAATCTGTGTCCTCTGCATAGGAAGCACAGAGTCTTCCTATGTGGACTGTCTGGGAAGTCCCTCTGAGGGTTTTTTCCTTTTTCCTTTTTTTTTTTTTGGTTTTAGGGTATAGCTGATTAACAGCATTATGATAGTTTCAGGTGAACAGCAAAGGGACTCAACCATACATGTACATGTATCCATTCTCCCCTACCCTCCCACCCAAGCTGTCACAAAACACTGAGCAGAGTTCCATGTGCTATACAGTAGGTCCTTGTCGATAATCAATTTTAAATATAGCAGTGCGTACAAGACCATCCCAAACTCCCTAACTATCCCGCCCGCCTCCTGCCCCCCGCCACCCCGGCAACTGTAAGCTTGTTTTCTCAGTCTGTGAGTCTCTTTCTGTTCTGTAAGTAAGTACATTTGTGTCGTTTCTTTTTAGAAATGACATATAAGGCATGTCTTATGATATTTCTCCTTCTCTGTCTGACTTTCTTCACTCAGGATGACAACCTCCAGGTCCATCCATGTTGGTGCAAATGGCATTATTTTTCTTTTTAATGGCTGGGCAATATTCCATCGTATAAAGGTATTACATCTTCTTTACCCATCCCTATGTTGATGGACATTGAGGTGGCTTCCATGTCTTGGCTACTGTAAACAATGCTGCAATGAACACTGGTGTGGTGCATATATCCTTATGGATAATGTTTTCCTCTGGATATATGCCCAGGAATGGGATTGCAGGGTCGTATGGTAGTTCTATTTTTAATTTTTTTCAGGAACCTTCATACTGTTCTCCCTAGTGGCTGTACCAATTTACATTCTCGCCAACAGTGTAGGAGGGTTCCCTTTCCTCTGAGGGTATTTTTAATGATTGGGATGAGAATGCATGTACTCTCAAAATACCACAATATTTTGTGGTTCCCATTTTCTGAGGTGGTCATGTCCTCATAATAGAGCATACTTTAAATGCACAAAAGCATGGACAAAATACATTCAAACAGGTACTAAATAAGTGCTCCAAGTTACCATTATCTTTGAGGGATACTTATTCTACATTTATCTATGACTGAAAACAGAGCTTCAAGGTTTAAAATGAATGAATTGTGCTGTTGAGCACTCACCTGATTCAATTTTGGTAAATCCTTTGCATTCTTTGCTTTGGATTTATTTTCTGGAGTCCAGAGTCTCAGATAATTACGATTTTCTTGAGAATTCGCCCTCTTCCCTAAAATCCAAATGCCAAGAAATTAGTGTTCAAAGGTCACGAAGCAACTGTTGAACCAGCAGTAAGGCCAACACAAAGAAGAGGAAGTCTGTACCTCTGTCCGGCTTTAAACTCACTGTAACAAAGCCATCATCTGCGCTGTGTTTGTTTCTGCTCTCCAATCCAACCACTGCCAGAAGAGTTAGAAAGAAAAGAAGGAGGATGTTACATGATAAACCCACAAGTTTATTAGCACGTGTAAGAGAAAACAGAAACACCTCTAAGGTGGGGTTGATTGCTAGCAATGTGAAGAATACAGTCGGATAAAACACGATGCTGGAAGGCTTACTACATTATCTCACTAAATCCTTACTGTGCCCAAGGTGACAGCTCTCATCTCCCATGTTCCCACAAGGACCCTGAGGCTCCCAGATACACGAAGCTGCTAGACAGAGCTAGCATCCTGACCAGAGCTCCTGCCTGAAACACGTATGTCAATAAGAAGACTGCGTCTGCCTCTCACTCCTCTCCACTCAATCACTTAGGTGCTCACAGTTCAAAAGCAGGTCTGAGCTGTGCTCACTTAGGGACTGTAAGATTTAAGAGGCAAAAGGTCCCAGGAACAACTCACACTGATTTTCGAACAGGTGAAGTCAGGAAGCTGCCATAATGATGAAGTAAATAATGCATGGCAGCAGCAAGTGGAAAGATGCTGCTGAGATTCACACATGGCAAAACAGAGCAAGTTCACATATTAATCTGGAGGTATTCCCAATGAGCCAGATCATGTCTGGGTTGACCTAACAACCACACAGAGCAGGGGTCGGCAAACTTTCTCTGTAAAGGGCCAAATGGCAAATATCTGAGGCAATTCTATCACTGCAGTGTGAGAACAGCCATAGGCAATATACAATTGAATGAGCTTGGCCGTGTTCCTGGCTGTGTTCCAATAAAACTTTATTTATAGGCAGTAACATTTACATTTTCTAGTATTTTAATTTTTTAATATACATTTTATATTATCACAGGCCATACAAAGAGGTGGTGGGCCAGATTTGGTCCAAAGTTTGCTTACATCTGTTACAGAGCAGCATATCTGACTACAGGTCATGCCTTTTCTTTTATTTGTTTATTTGGCTGCAATTGGGTCTTAGTTATAGCATGAAGGATCTTTAGTTGTGGCATATAGGATTGAGTTCCCTGACCGGGGATTGAACCCATGCCCTCTTCTTGGGAGCACAAAGTCTTAGCCACTGGACCACCAGGGGAAGTCCCGGTCATACATGGTCCTTTTGATGGGCTAAAGTACCCACTCTCCAGCAGCTGCATGCATGCTAAGTCACTTCAGTTGTATCTGACTCTTTGCAACGCTATGGATTGTAGCCCACCAGGCTCGTCTGTCCGTGGGGATTCTCCAGGCAAGAATACTGGAGTGGGCTGCCATGCCCTTCTCCAGGGGATCTTCCTGACCCCAGTAGTTACTCAAGTTCAAAAATCTGAAAAGAAAATAGCATATTAGGCAACTGTATTCATATACTTCCTTGGCTGCCTAGCTTTAGGGGCAACTTGGTTTCCAACAGAGGGCTCTGTAGAACAAAAACAGAGCGGGCCTGATGAGAAAAAGTCACTTACCATGTGTGCATTCTGGGGTGATGTCTTCAAAGAAGTACTGAGTCGCTTCAAAAGCAGAATCCGGCTCGTCTTGATCAGAGGATGGCTCTGGAGAGAGAGGAGAGACACTTCTCACATTGGCAGGGCCATGACTCAGTGAAAGTGTGCTTTAATTATTAAAGAAGTGACACAGGGGAGTCACAGCATTGAGGGGCCTGGAAAACCGGCAGCCTCAAAAACCTTATGGGAGAGGGGCTCCCTCCATTTCTAACTCCATCTTCCTTTATAACAACCCCTAACCAAAGGGTCCCTTCATGTTTTCCTTTTTTGGAAACTTTCCTAAATCCTATGGAATGATGCTTTAAGGAACCGAATTTTAGATAATTCCCAAATCTATAGTTTTATTCTATCTCTATCCTTAGAGCTAATCCCCCTTCCTTCCTCCTTCCCTCTCCCTCTACTTTGTCTCTCCCTCTCTTCTTCTTTCTTTCTTTTTTAGTATTTGCTAGATATTTCCAACTGGTGGCCAACCCGGTTTAAACCTGAACTCAAAAACCTCATCAACTAGACTCAGAATTCCAGGAGTTACCAAGTGCTATTTATTCGTTCTCTTGCAAAAGTCTGCTCTATTACTGCAGCTCACACTTTGGACAAATGAATGACCACTGAACCAAGCACCTGCTGATTCAGGAACTCCTGTGAATAATACTGTTCAGTTTGTTCTTAGTGATCAATGAGTGATTTCTGTATATCAAAGAAGAGGCAAACAGGTCACACCAAAAAAGACATCAAGCCAGGCCAGAGTCTCAGGTACACGCGCTACTCTGCGTGGCTCACTTACCAGGTAGGACGTGCATTTTGTACAGGAGTTTGAGCTTCTCTGTGAGGTCCCCATGGCATGCGGCACCTAGAAGTCACATAAGTACCAATAAGAAATGTACTGTGCTCCCAACAGCCCCACCCCACCCCGAGGCTTAGTGTCCCCTTGAAGCATCAACCTTTTACAAGCTGAAACCCAGATATTGTGTGGGATTGGTGTTAAAAGCTCTGGAATGAGGATGTCTGGTTTCAAAGTCTTTGTATGGATACCATGTGCCCTTGGGAGGGTGAACCTCTCCGGATCTCACTTTCCCCTCTAGGAGGCAGGATGACAAATTAGAAGATTCACCAGTGGTCTTGACAACAGGACCCATGAAAGGTGAGAATTAAAGGTTCTTAGATTAGCAGCTCGGAGAAGGCAATGGCACCCCACTCCAGTACTCCTGCCTGGAAAATCCCATGGACGGAGGAGCCTGGAAGGCTACAGTCCATGGGGTCGCTGAGGGTCAGACACGACTGAGCGACTTCACTTTCACTTTTCACTTTCAT
>NW_011495070.1:8123463-8127490 GCF_000754665.1 Bison bison bison
GTTCTTGCCTGGAGAATCCCAGGGACGGGGGAGCCTGGTGGGCTGCCGTCTATGGGGTCCCACAGAGTCAGACACGACTGAAGTGACTTAGCAGTAGCAGCAGCAGATTAGCAGCTGGCACAAATTAAATGAGTGTTACTGATACAAAGGGCTTCCCTTGTGGCTCAGACAGTAAAGAATCTGCCTGCCAATGTAGGAGATGTGGGTTTGATCCCTGGGTCAAGAAGATCACCTGGAGAAGGGAATAGCAACCCACTCTGGTGTTTTTGCCTGGAAAATTCCATGGACAGAGGAGCTGGGGGGCTACAATGCATGGGGTCGCAGAGTCAGACATGACTGAGCGACTAACACTACTGATAAGAAAAGGCTGGTGACTGGGCCTCAATATCATGATTGCTAGAGTTCAGAAATAATCTTGATACATGTTTTTAAAGCCTATTTTTTAAAAATTTAATTTTATTTGGTGCCATGCCTTGCAGCATGCGGGGTCTTAGTTCCCTGACCAGCTATTGAACCCATGCCCTCTATATTCAGAGCATGGAGTCTTAACCACTGGACCAATACATGTTTGAGCGTGCTTCAAATTATTCATTTTAGAAATCCTTTTTAGTTGCTTCTGGTCTCTTAAATAGTTCTTCAGTTTGATTTAGCCTAACCTAGCTGCCATTACGGGCTTCCCTGGTGGCTCAGCAGTAAAGAATCAGCCTGCAATGCAGGAACCACAGGAGACGTAGATTCAATCCCTGGGTTGGGAAAATCTCTGGGAGGAGGGCATGGCGACCCACTCCAGTATTCTTGCCTGGAGAATCCCATGGACAGAGAAGCCTGGTGGGCTATAGTCCATAGGGTCACAAAGAGTCGGACACGACTAAGTAACTTAGCATGCACACAGCTGCCATTATATCGCCACTGTTTCAATCCAAAGAGAATCTTGTTACTTCCTCCCTTAAAGTCAATAGTTATTTCAGGAATCAGAAAACACTTTGTAAATACATATCCTCAGAGCGCAGAGTTCAAGATGAATGAGATTTGGGGAAAGAAGAATCACAGGATCTGGATTGGTTGACAGGGACAGCAGAGATTATCTCATCCGACCTCCCATGTCCACATCCACATAGGAGAGGATCCAGCACCTGCTTGAACATCCTCAGAGTCAGAGATGGGGAGCTCATCCCAGCCAGAGGCATCTCATCCCACCAGGGAATTCCAGAAACACTGAAAGTGCTCCTGTTGTTTTTACTTCAGTCAGGACCCTTAACCTGCAGACCCAGGTTCATCAAGTTCATGAACTGCATACAACATAAAATGTGTTCACAAGCCGATGTCATTTTGGGGGAAGAAAATTTCCACAGTTCTTATCAGATCTCAGAGATTATGACTCAACAAAAGATGTAGGACTATTCCTCTT
The DNA here is from genome assembly GCF_000754665.1 of Bison bison bison. Lineage (NCBI taxonomy): Eukaryota > Metazoa > Chordata > Mammalia > Artiodactyla > Bovidae > Bison > Bison bison. The sequence goes on from NW_011495070.1 coordinate 8,124,872, forward strand.
CCTGACTCTTGAAAGTCAATAGAATAGGTCTACTGCATCTTCATTGCAACAATCCCTTAGATTTTAAGGACAGCTGTCCTGTTTCCCACCATCTTACCTTTTCAAGGCAAATTCATATTCTCCAGGCTACACCTCTCTAAGTCTTTTTCAACTTTCTCATATGACATGGTTTGTACACTCTTTTTTATTTTTACTCACATCTACCTTATGTGTTAATGCGTCCATCAGTCTGCCTCTGGACAGAGAGTTCCAGATGGCTTTTGTCCACTGTGGAAAAGAGTGGAACTGTTCCTGACTCTTCCCCTAATACAGCCTAAGTCTGCATTCAGCTGTTTATACTCCTCAGTCTGGAGTTGGACTACACAGTCAACTAAACCTCAAGACATCTGCACACTGACTCATACTAATCATGAAAATAACGATAGACATTCGTGAACCATTCACTTTGTGAAGGACAGGAAAGCCTGACGTGCTGCAGGCACTGAGCAATGGAACAACAAACCCTCTGTTCACTTCTTTCCATGTGCATTTCATTTTCTCTCCCAAGAATTCTATGAGATGGGCACCGTTATTATCCCAACTTTACAGATGAAAAAGGCCAGGCTTACCCAAGTAATGTGTTCAAGGCCATAAGCTATTAACAGCAAGTGGCAGGCCCAGGATTTGAACTCAGATTTGTCTGACTCTAGAAAGCATAGCTGCAACTACTATATGCATGTATATGCAGACATACAGTCCTTTTACAATCATTTCTTAAAATGTAAGACTTTTGGAGATTTTCCTGGTGGTCCACTGGTTAAGCATCCGCTTGCCAATGCAGGGGAAAGGGGTTTGACCCCTGGTCAGGGAAGATTCCACAAGCCTCTGGGCAACTAAGTCCCTGAGCCACAAGTACTGAGCCCACAGGCCCTAGAGCCCACGCTCTGAAACAGGAGAGTAGCCCCTGCTTTTCCCAACTACGGAAGGCCCCCGTGCAGCAAAAGACCCAGCACAGCCAAAAATAAGCAAATAAATAAATAAACAATTTTTAAAAATGTTAGACTTCTGATTTATCCCCATCAATTTATATTACCAATCATTCCCTCCTCTAATATTATTTTTTTCCATCTTGTTTTTGTCCTCCAACATGCTGACCGTCTCTTCCAGCTTTGTGTAACTGACACATTTAGTGTGCCTCTCTACCTTGATAGTATAAATCGCTGCCTGAGTCAGGTAGAGGGGTTCCTAGTCATTGTAGAGACCACAATAACTAACACTTTCTGAGCCAGGCACTGCTGTAGGAACTTAACTTGAATTATTTCTTTCAGTTCTGACAATCATTACTTTGTAAATGAGGAAACAACCACAGAGGTCAAACATCAAGCCCAGCATACAGAGAACTCTCTGTTGGCTGTCATGCTTTGGGTGCAGGGTTCAGTCAGTCATGGAATCAGGAGCTTCCATTTCCCTCCAACTCTCCAACGTCCAATGACCAGCTGTTTTGTGACCTATGTGGCTTGTTTAGAACAGCTGCCTTCCAGCAATACCACTGAAAAAGGAGATCCAGCTACTTTGCGCCTTCAGATAGTCATCTCTTATCTCTAACTCCATAGAGACTCATCTGGTCACTCATTTCAGGGGGGATCTTTCTGGGGATGGACACTGAAATTACTGACCCATCTTTTCCAGAATTCTTTCTTTAGTTTCTAAAGACTTGAACAGAATTTCTCTTTCCTAGTTGACTTGTCCATCTCCATAGCTGTAATCGACCTGCATGCCTGACTACAGCTCTGAGCCTCCTCCCAGCAACCTAGGTGGAGTTTATTTTGCTCAAATAACTCAACTGCATTTTAAGAAGCCTAGGTACTCTTCTCCAGTATTTTCACTATCATGGACTGCAAGCCTCTCTTTCCTTTTCCCAAGATTTTGAAGAGTATTTGCCTCGTTGGGGTTTGCCTAAGCGTAAATAAATTATATATTTATATTGATTCCTGTCATTTTCTACACATTGGTATTTTCATCCTGAACATGTTTGCCAGAAGCAGATTTACCCCACAACGAATTGACCATAAGGTCATTTTGCCATAAAAGACAAAAATAATTACTGGTTGATGGTTACATTACACTGGAAAACCAGATATCAATTTTTGCAAACCCTTCAGCAAGCTAACCTAAGCCAGACTGTGTTTTCACCATTTTCAAGAAACTTATATACCCATCAGGGATCACATAATCATTTGCTTTTCAGAGGGCAGGAGGAGCTTGATTCTCCTTTTGCCATCAATGTCTAATACTGCGTGATAAATTTGGTAAAGACAGCCTGAAGCTGTCATACCCAAATTAGCTAAAGAATCAATTATTAGCACTCTTGAAGGTCACTGTGAATTAGCAGACACTTCTTTTATATCTGCCATAGCTTGGTAAACTTCTAGTTTTGATGAGTGAGAGGGATGACTATGCTCATCAAGTTCAGTTCAGTTTAGTTGCTCAGTCACGTCTGACTCTTAGTGACCCCAGGGACTACAGCATGCCAGGCCTCCCTGTCCATCACCAACTCCTGGAGCCTACTCAAACTCATGTCCATCAAGTCGGTGATGCCATCCAACCATCTCATCCTCTGTCATCCCCTTCTCCCTGTCT
>NW_011495070.1:8127837-8129184 GCF_000754665.1 Bison bison bison
GATTGACTGGTTGGATCTCCTTGCAGTCCAAGGGACTTTCAAGAGTCTTCTCCAACACGACAGTTCAAAAGCATCAATTCTTCAGCCCTCAGCTTTCTTTATGGTCCAACTTATACATCCACACATGACCACCAGAAAAACCATAGCCTTGACAAGATGGACCTTTGTTGGCAAAGCGATGTCTCTGCTTTTTAATATGCTGTCTAGGTTGATCATAGCTTTTTTTCCCAAGGAGCAAGTGTTCTTTAATTTCATGGCTGCAGTCACTATCTGCAGTGATTTTGGAGCCCAAGAAAATAAAGCCTGTCACTGTTTCCACTATTTCCCCATCTATTTGCCATGAAGTGAAGGGACCAGATGCCATGCTCATCAAAGGATTTACAAACACTGACTTGTTATCCTTTTCTAGTGTCATGACTGTCAACTAAGTATTTTTATCTCATGTTAAAACAGCCTTATGGCCACTTAGTTGTACAGTGAAACTGGCTGCAGCAAAGATGTTTACAGCAAAAATTCCTTGACCCTTTTCTACATGTAGAATCTGTCTTTTTTTTTTTTCTTCTCCTTATTTTGTCCAAAGGTCATTAAAAAAAATCTCCCTTTTGATAGATACCAATGATACTAAGTAGTTACTTTGGAACAGAAAAGATTAGGAGAGGATCGAAATGTCTCTAGTCTTGTGTGGATTGTTTCACTTTTTTATTTTATTTTGCTTACTTTTAAAAAATATTATCCGTGGCAGATTCATGTTGATGTATGGCAAAACTAATACAATATTGTAAAGTAATTAGTCTCCGATTAAAATAAATAAATTTATATTAAAAAACCCAAAAAATTAAAAATAAAAAATTTTATTGCTTTTATATATTTATTTTTTGGCCATGTTGCATGGCATATGGGATTTTAGTTCCCTGCCCAGGGATTGAACCTGCACCCCCTGCAATGGAGGCTTGGAGTCTCAACCACTGGACCACCATGCAAGTTTCTTTGTTCACTTGGCGCCTGATACAGGGACGATTCGAAGGTAGGTCCCCAACCCTTTCCCCAGTGTTGAATTTTAGGGACGGATAGGACCCCACTCAGGGTGCCGCGGACCCCCCTGTAGGATAGACAGGGCGAGTAGGAGTGGGAAGTGTTGAAAGTGTTAAAGAGTTAGAGTTAGAGAGAAAAAATGGTTTCTGAAGTTAAAAGGCCAAAGAAAAGCCTGATCTTTTGAAAGCTAAAAGCTTTATCTTCTATTATATTTAACTTTCTGACATGGATAACACTGAAACTAAAAATGGCAACTCTTTATACAAGTAATCTTGAAACTGTTAAAGAAGCTACTGTTAATTTAGATACTTGGGT
>NW_011495070.1:8129736-8130515 GCF_000754665.1 Bison bison bison
CCTTCCAGGGCCCAAGAGTTCCCCACTTTGCCCCCAAAGCCTCTCAAAGTGTTGCCTAAGCCTGAAAAAGATAAAAAGTTTTTTAAACAGTGGAGCTTTTAAAACAGACTGCATGCACAATATGCTCCTTGGAGAAAACCCCCTCAGGGGGGTCTCACCCAGGCTAAGAGAAAAGCCAAACGGTAAGGGGATTTAGCAACAATATTAACCCTTGACGAGGTTACTCCAATTCCAACGGGAGTGGCTGGCCCCCTACCTGAGGGCATTGTAGGACTTGTGCTAGGGCGTAGCTCGCTTTCTTAAAAAAAAAAAAAGAAAAAAGAAAAGAAAAATTTCGGTGGTGCGTGGTGTAGTAGATTCTGATTATATTGAGAAATTAAAGTTTTGACCTCACCGCCTACTAAAACTGTGCAAATTAATAAAGGTCAAAGAGTAATACAGCTATCAGACAAGAAAAAACCTTGACTTCTCAGGCTAGGAGCCACAGAACATTTGGATTTAGTGATCTAGCTTTTTGGGTGCAGGGAATTACAGCTCCAAGGCCTTTAAAAGATCTTTTAATTCAAGAAAATAAAATGTCAGGGCTATTAGACACAAGAACAGACGTCTCTTAACATTGCTGGAAAAGACTGGCCTAGTTCCTGGCCCACGTATAATACTAAAAATGAGTTGGTGGGATTAGAGAAAGTGATATGCGGGGTGAGAATGCTGTAGAAAAAAAAAAAAAAAAGGGGAGGGAGAGTTTAAAACCTTGAAGAGTAGTGAGTTCCCTGTTGCTG